>NW_023622890.1:0-4549 GCF_014905685.2 Nematolebias whitei | reverse complement strand
CTCCCCCCCCCCCCCCCCCCCCTCAAGAATCGCCTCCAGGCGACCTGAGGCGCTTTTCGGGGTGAGCTCTGAAGAACGCGGTGATCAAACTTGGGTCCAAAATGAATGAGCGGGGAATCCAGGATCTTTCCTCGGGACCGTATCCCTCCCAGTCCACGAGATACTGGAAACCCCGACCTCGACGTCTGACGTCCAAAATGGTGCGAACCGTGAAGGCGGGATGGTTGTCGATCAGTCGGGTGGGTGGAGGGAGGTCGGTAGGTGGGCACAGAGGACTCTCGGAGACCGGTTTCACCTGAGAGATGTGGAACGTAGGGTGGATCCTCATAGAGCTAGGAAGTTGAAGGCGGACTGCTGTGGGGTTGATGATTCTTGTGATGGTGAAAGGGCCGATGAATCGTGGGGCCATCTTTCTGGGAATGTTCCTCAGTTGAATGTCCCTTGTTGAGAGCCAAACCTTTTGGCCCACCTGATAAGACGGGGCAGAGGAACGGTGTCGGTCGGCGTACCTCTTGTTCTGTGCTGCGGTGCGTAGAAGTGCTGCCCTCGTTTGTAGCCAAACGCGTCGACATCGCCGGAAGTGGTGCTGGACAGACGGCACCGTGATGTCCGTCTCGAGACTGGGAAATAAAGGGGGAAGATATCCCAGAGAGGCTTCAAACGGGGACATACCTGTGGCTGTGGATCTGTGTGCGTTGTGGGCATATTCCACCCACACCAGATGTTGAGACCAGGCTGAGGGATTGCTCTCCACGACACAACGAAGGGTGTTCTCCAGTTCCTGGTTACACCTCTCAGCCTGGCCGTTAGACTGTGGGTGGTAACCTGAAGTCAGACTTGCGGACGCCCCTAGGGTCTTACAAAAAGAGCGCCAGACCTGAGAAATAAACTGTGGACCACGGTCAGAGACAATGTCGGAGGGGATACCGTGGATTCGAAAAACATGCTGGATCAAAATTTGTGCCGTCTCGAGAGCAGAAGGTAATTTGACCAAGGGAATGAAATGAGCCGATTTAGAAAATCGGTCAATGACTGTAAGAATGACTGTGTTACCGTCGGACGGGGGAAGTCCAGTGACAAAGTCCACTGATATGTGTGACCAAGGGTGACTAGGTGAGGGTAGTGGTTGTAAGAGTCCGGCCGGGGGTTGATTACCTGTCTTATTGCGTGCGCAGGTGGCACAGGCAGCAACAAAGTCTTTGACGTCCTGGGTCAACGTTGGCCACCAAAAGTGGGACTTGGTTAGGGACAACATTCGGGTAACTCCTGGGTGACAAGACAGCTTGTTAGTGTGAGCCCACTCCAGTACCTTAGCCCTCATGACAGAGGGGACGAAGAGGGTTCCGGGAGGTCCCAGGCCGGGATCGGGCTCTTCCTTGTGGGCATCGTGGACCTCTTGTTCAATGGGCCACGTGAGAGCTCCTACGATGCACGTAGGTGGAACGATATGTTCCTCATGTTCAGGTCCATCTGGGGGAGATAATTGTCGAGACAGGGCGTCTGGCTTGACATTTTTTGAACCAGGCCTATAAGTCAAAATATAATGGAACCGACTAAAGAATAAAGACCACCGTGCTTGTCTGGGATTTAATCTTTTAGCGTCCCTGAGATAGGTCAAATTTTTGTGGTCGGTCCATATGAGGAAGGGTGTCTCCGTACCCTCCAACCAATGACGCCATTCCTCTAAGGCCAGCTTGACGGCCAGTAACTCGCGGTTTCCTACATCGTAGTTACGCTCGGCTTGGGACAAACGCCGAGAAAAGAAAGCACAGGGGTGCACTTTATTGTCTCTGGGGGATCTCTGAGAAAGGACGGCACCTACCCCAGTATCGGAGGCGTCTACCTCTAGGATGAACTGGCGTTTGGGGTCAGGATGGCAGAGGATGGGTGAGGTTGAAAAAAGTTGTTTAAGTCTGTTGAAAGCAGTGTCTGATTCTGTAGTCCATTTGAAAGTTCTATTAACAGAGGTAAGTTGGGAGAGTGGTGCGGCAATACGACTATAGTCTCTAATGAAGCGTCTGTAGAAGTTTGCGAAACCCAGAAAGCGTTGAAGCTGTTTACGGGTTTCAGGAACGGGCCATTCTACAACTGCTCTGATCTTTTCAGGGTCGGTACGATAGTGTCCCTCCCCGAAGATAAACCCCAGGAAAGAAACAGATGAGGTATGGAACTCACATTTCTCACCTTTGACGAATAATTGATTTTCATACAGCCGCTGAAGTACAGTTCTGACCTTCTTGATGTGCTCTTCCTTGTCATGCGAGTAGATAAGTATATCATCAAGATATACGAAAACGAACTCCCCTAGGAAGTCTCTGAGCACATCATTAACTAATGCCTGAAAAACCGCGGGAGCGTTAGTAAGACCAAAAGGCATTACTAGGTATTCGAAATGACCCAACGGGGTCCGGAAAGCCGTCTTCCATTCGTCGCCCTCCTTAATGCGAACCAAATGATAGGCGTTACGTAAGTCTAGTTTAGTGAAGATGGTGGCTGATTGAAGTTGTTCGTGTATGGAGTCGATGAGCGGAAGAGGATATTTGTTTTTTACGGTAATGTTATTAAGACCCCGGTAATCGATACAAGGGCGGAGGGTCTTATCTTTCTTAGCTACGAAGAAGAACCCGGCCCCCACCGGGGAGGTGGATGGGCGAATAATACCAGAATCAAGTGACTCCTCAATGTACTCCTTCATGGAGTCCCTCTCGGATCCGGAGAGGTTGAACAAACGACTAGCTGGTAGGGGAGCACCAGGAAAAAGATCAATAGCACAGTCGTATGGTCGATGTGGCGGCAAGGACAAGGCTCTCTGTTTACTAAAAACAGGAGAGAGATCGTGATACTCGTGTGGAATGGAGGTTAAATCAATCTGTTCAATAGTGGTATCGTGTTGAGTTGCGTTAGAGATTCCGGAGCGGAGACAGTGTTTCAGACATCTTCCGCTCCATTTCTCTATTCTACCCAGTTCCCAGTTAATGTGTGGGTTGTGAAGCTTCAACCAGGGATATCCAAAAATTACTTGGTCATGGGGTGAATCGAATACAAAGAAACTGACGTGTTCGTGGTGGTTGCCGGAGGTGATTAGGTGCAAATCATTAGTGCGGTGTTGGACCTGAGATAATGTATCGCCTGTGACTCCGGTGATGGAAACGGTGGGTATTTTTACTGTGGGTAATGACAATTCGGAGACCAGACTCTGACTAATTAAATTTTGTTCAGCACCGGAGTCTATGAGTGCGGAGACGGTAAAACGGTTGTGATTACATTGGATGACCGTAGCTATGGTCAGTCTGCTTAATGGGGAGAGCGAAGAAGTCCCCACCAATATCTCCCTCTTTATTGGTGGGTGTTCTCGTTTCCCCGAAATGGACAGGCAGCAACAAGATGCCTATTTTGACCACAATAATAACATAACCCTTGTTCACGGCGCTTTTGTCTAATATCAGGAGTAAGATGGGTGCGTCCCACCTGCATGGGCTCTGATTCTGACAACGAGAGTGAAGTAGGCGAAACGAGATTTTGGGGTTTTGGAGGCGAAACCGACTCTTTACTACGGGCAATATTGAGTGACGGACCCGAACCGGAAGTGGCGGTACGTTGGGAGTTGTAGTCCCGTTCCCGCTGTCGCTCGCGGAAACGCTCATCAATAGAAATGGCCAGATTAATGAGAGCGTCAAAGTTGGGCGGCTCGTCTCTAGCGGCGATCTGGTCCTTTAATGGATCAGATAAGGAATTGAGGAAAGTACCCTGTAGCGCTCTTTCGTTCCATCCGGTTTGTGCAGCGAGGATCCGGAACTCGAGGGCGTGTTCGGCCACCGGTCGCCGGCCCTGACGTAAGCCCAGGAGACGTTTTTCAGCATTAGGACCCGCTAGTGGTCTGTCGAAAATCCTGCGAAACTCTGTGAGTAAACTCTTAAACGAAATGGTTTTTAAATCATGCTGACGGAGAAAAGAGGTTGCCCACCGGAGTGCGTTACCCTTGAGTTGGTTTGTAAAGTAGGTGATTTTAGCATTATCCGAGGAGTAGAGTTTGGGGGCTCCGCTGAACGCGAGCTCACACTGGAGAAGAAAACCGTCACACTGCTCTGGGTCACCGGAAAAAAGTTCGGACGGTTTTACCAGTAACTGTGGTTCCGATGCATGTCCCGCCGAGCAGGTGCACGTATGACTGTTCTCAGGGGTTTCTGCTGTGACTGTAGGAGGAGAAGAAGAGAGAGTCTGTTTAATTGAGTAAACCATACCTCCCAGCTCCTGTAGATTTGCTTGGGTTTGTTGTTGTTGCTGGACCATTTTTAAGAGGGTTTTCTCGATCTGATCAACTCGCTCTGTTGGTGACGAAGGCATGACTTGGTCGTTCCGAGCCTCGTTCTGGGTTTGGTCTGGCTGGAGCATTACTGTTGTAAGTGTGGTCAACCCAGTTGTAACGAGAACCCAGAACGACACAAGACTGAGATACAAAATATGATATTTATTTACAGTGAAATTAAGATTATATACAATATATACAGGGGCCTGGAACTGGAACTCCTGGAAGAGGGAAATAGTTTGT
>NW_023622889.1:0-4549 GCF_014905685.2 Nematolebias whitei | reverse complement strand
GCATATATTTGTACAAATTGTACTTGAGAGGAGATTATTACAGCCTCATATAAAATCAATGATCAAGATGATACCGGAACTGGATCGGTATCGGCTGATATCCAGATTTAGGTATCGGGATCGGATCGGAAGTAAAAAATGTGGATCGGAGCATCCCTAGTCATTAATAGCCACTTTTACATATTACATGATACAACGGCATGTCATACAGCTTGAGTACCATCTAGCAGCTGAAAATGGTAGTGCTCAATATTTTCTGTCAGAATGAATGAAAACGGTCATATCTCAGCCAAAAGTTGGTTTATAAATATGGGAAAAATCTATAAATACGCCAAAGCGACGTATAAGTCGCAGGGCATGTAAATTATGCAAAAAACTGCAACTTATAAGGTGAAAAATACGGTCTGTCTGTAGAAGAGTTTATGAAGTTTCCATGTGAGAAGATGCTGGAGCATTGTACTAGAGAACAGTTGATTGAAGATCATTATAATTTATATGTTGGCAAAAAAAAAAACAGTTAAAGAAATATCTAAAAAAGTAAAATCTGGTTCTGTGGGCATTCACAAAAACAAAACTGTACAAAAACAAAATTGTAGAAATGTTTTGTCTTTCATCCGAAAGACTTCTTCAGTCTGTGGTGCTGTATTCAGCATTCAGTATTCATTCCATATGCTGCGGGAACCCAGACCAGTGGTAATTCCGTATGTTGAGGGGGTATCAGAGAAACTGAGATGTTTATTTTCTAAACATATCGTCCCAGTGGCTTTTAAACCCCAAAATACATTACGGCAAAGACTGGTTCATCCCGAAGATCCAGTCCCCCGGCACAAACAGAGTAATGTTGTGTATGCTGTTCAGTGTCAGGAGGGCTGTGATCAGTCTTACATCGGGGAAACAAAACAGCCACTGGCCAAAAGGATGGACCAGCACAGAAGATCAACATCATCAGGCCAGGACTCTGCTGTCTACACTCATCTCCAGGCCAGCGGTCACTCTTTCAGGGATGAAGATGTTCACAGCCTGGACAGAGAGGAACGATGGTTTGAGAGAGGAGTAAAGGAGGCCATCTTTGTGAAAAGAAATCGTCCATCATTAAACAGGGGTGGAGGCCTCCGGGTTCAACTGTCCCCCTCTTACAATGCTGTGATTGCTAGTATCACTCAGCCCTCTGTGAACAGTAAACAGCCATCAGTGTGCTAATGACCCATTGTTAGACTGATGGTCCTTCTTGAGCATGTGATCAGCTGGTTTTGGTTGTCAGCAGCAAACTGGTTGATCCACTCTGAGAAGGTGCTATTTAAGAGACTGAGCTGAATACAGCACCTCAGACTGAGGAAGTCTTTCGGAGGAAAGACTAAACGTTTTGTCGAGGAAAATCAACACAACAACTCAGACTTTTCAGCCTATTCACCTGTTCCTCTCAATGGTTCGGAGATACATTGAGAAAAGACACAATAATCAGTCAGAGAGATTCAAGTTAAAAAGTATTACCAACATTTATTAAAGCTTTCAGCTGAAAGGAAACGCTCTTACCCCAAAGCAACAGAGATACAACAAAAACCCAAGACGCGTCTGGCCGGAGCTCTAGTTCCTTCTGTATTTAAACACCAAAGCTCCACCCAGAGACGTGTCACACATTCTTACAGTTCTTTGTCTAATCTAGTTCAAACTCATGTCTTCATTTCCTGGAAGTCCTTTTATGGAGTTGTTTTATTATTTTCTTCTGCCGTTCCAGTTTACTTGTCATCAGGTGGGACACACACCAGCAGCTCCCTATTAGTTCATGTTCCGTACACAGAAAACTCAAATACATTCTCTGACTTAGTTCAATCTGTACTTGTTGATGCGAAAAGGCAAGCGGATCCAAAAGCCAAGCAGATACAGATAAAGGACAAGATACAGTTGTGATACATCGAGCAATACAGCACAGCAGATAACAGCGTCTTTACAGTTTCTACAAATATATATATACATATTTTTGACTGTCCAGAGGACTAGATTTAACTTTTTTTAGATTTTTCTACCTGGATTATTGAGCATGCATCAGAGTGTTAAAGAAATATGTTAAGGGAATTTTGAGAGAAAACTTTTATGAAATGAGGTTTTGGACAGTACCTGTCATTCCTTATAATATAGGAACTCTGGAATCTCAGAGCTCACCCTATGATGTGTCTTTGAATTTTAAACAACTAAAAGAAATATTGAAATTATGAATGCAACTGGACAAAGAGGAGTTGACATTAGGAGGTCTACGGCAAACAGATGTTGGCAAAGCTGCAGCTTTGGAAAAAAACAAGACGACAATCTGAAACGGCTAAAATAAGTTTGGAAAGTGAGAGGTCAAAGCTGATAAAAGAATCAGAATCAGAATAAGCTTTATTATCATTGCACCGAGGTACAACGAGAACATGTACGTACAGTCGTCCGAAAGATGAACGGAGTGCACGAAGATGCTGCTATGAAAAGCGTGGCCCTCTTATTCTTCCTCAAAATAATATTTTTAAAGACTTGGCAACATGTTTTAATCAATGGTGTACTGCAGGGGTGCCCACACTTTTTCAGCATGCAAACTACTTTTAAAATGACCAAGTCCAAGTGATCTACCTACTATAAATATACAAGTACAAAACATACACTGGTACTTATTTATAAACATCCATCCATCCATTATCTTTACCTGCTTATTCCATTTTGGGTCAATGGGGTCGCCGGTGCCCATGTCCATCAATCACTGTGCGAGGGGCGGGGGACACCCTGGACGGGTCACAAGTCCATCACAGGGCCACATAGAGACAAACGAGACAAACAACCATTCACTCTCTCACTCACACCTAGGGACAATTTAGAGTTACCAATCAGTCTAACATGCATGTTTTTGGTCTGTGGGAGGAAACCGGAGCACCCGGAGAAAACCCACGCATGCACGGAGAGAACATGCAAACTCCACCCAAAAAGGCCCCTGGACCGGGGTTTGAACCGAGGACCTGCTCGCTGAGAGGCAGCAGCTCTACCAGTTGCGCCACTGTGCTGTCATTTATAAACATATTAAGTATAATTTTATCTTTTACATTCTTGTTTTACGTTCTTGTTTTTAGTATTTTACCATTTTTATATGGCACCTTGATTTATTGTTTTATAACACTACTTTTATTTTAATTGCACTTTACTGTAGTTTATTGTTGTCTGCACTCTACATGTTGTCTGTCTAAAACAGGTCTCTCTTGTAAATGAGTCCTCGTGACTCATTGAGACTAATCTGAATAAATAAAGCTTGAATGGACGAATAAGTCCCAGCTTGCGGTGGACGCAACATAAATAACAAAAACCTAAAGCTTGTTTAAAAAAAAGTGACAATATAATTTTACTGTCGGCGTACAAAATAAACAAAAAACACAACAATAGCTTGAATTTTACATACCTGACTGTAGGGCTGGCTTTTAACCCTAACCGTATTTCTTGATATCTGGAGAGCTTTGATCGAAGATAATATTTTTGGTTTGTTTTGTAAGTCCCTGAACAACGAGTCAGCTGCTTCAACAAATGCCTCTTTTACCATCTCTCAAGTGTTGAAAAGACTTCTTGTGCTTAACAATTATTAAGTGACTCACCCAGAATGATGCTTCAGCAGCTGCCTTCGCTTTTGTCATCAGCTGTAAGAAAAACGACTGCTGTCTGGATTACTGGGATTTTTGTTCCTTCACCTTTTTCTTTCTCAATTCTCTTTTTGGAAGGAAGTCAGTGTTGTAGTTTTTAAGAAAGAGTCAAAAAATACTGTGTCGGTACACTGGAAGATGAGGCAAACATACTTGGAATATGACATTGTGAAAAAAAAACAAAAGTCCTCCCCCATTCAGTATGAAAAAGGTAAGTTTTTTTGTTTCTTACTTGGTCCAGCTCCCCAACTCATTTTACACACTTTCTTGAGTTTAGATTAGAAGAAATAAACTGGAGGCAATTCTGTGGTTTTTGGCGTAGTTGTATGTGCATGCGTGGTGACTTCTGTCAGAAAAGGTCCAGTCTCAAACTGGCTAAACTGTATGCCAAACAAGTGACAAATTGCATAGTAAGGATGGATTGATAGGCTGACGTCTATTTAAAAAAAAAAAGAAAAAAGTCTGATGTGTATTTTGCCATGCAATCTACTCAAACTGCCATCACGATCGACCAGATTACGATCGACCAGATTACGATCGACGTATATGGCATCCCTGGTATTGTAGCTCAAGTGAAAACTTTAGATGACCTCTGTAATTTAATGATACTTAAGCAGTTTAAGAGCTCTGTTCGATATGATGACTCAATTGCTTTTAAAAATTTGGAGATTTTTATTTTCTAAGCAAGCTGAATGCTTTATGTTTTGTTTTTTACGTGTATGAAATTAATTTATAAACACATTCCACTCCAGTGACCTCTCTTGGCTTGCAATTACACTGAAATCATGGGACACTTGTTTCTTTGATTTAGTCTACACATATGCGGATCCCTAAATTAATTAAATATATAAGCACTGAAGCAACCTTAGTCATTAAACTTCTAATTTTGTTGTTTG
>NW_023622888.1:0-4549 GCF_014905685.2 Nematolebias whitei | reverse complement strand
AGACGAACGACTTGAGATTGGGTGTTTGGTTTCCCCATAAATGTTTTTGGAAGTCTATGGCGAGACTCATCAAAAGAATTAGCTACCCCCCCCAATAGAATTGTTCGAGTAGGTTCGGCTTAAGCGTTGTGAGATCAATGTAGATTATGGTACTTAAGGTAGCAATAATATACATTGACTCCGCAAAGATTGCAATTTAACGAATGAACTGCATGTTGGCATGGTTAAAGGCCTCTTAGTCTCTAACTTAACTACACAACAAAATTCATTCTTGCCTGGGGTGTTCAAAAACAATACCAAAACCAATTAAACGATGTCTCAACATCGACAAAAACAGTGACTAAGCAACCAGTAAAACAACGTTTCAACATCGACAAAAGCAGTGATTAAGCAACTAGGAAACAACGTTTCGGTGCGCCACTCACTCTGAATGTCAGATTTGATCATGTTATCGTGTCTGGTAGCATTATCCTAACTGGCGTCACCCCCCTTCGGTCATGGGAGACCGCGAACACGGGTGAGGACGTCGCTCCATGAGCTAAAGTTAGGTTGTCCTTGAGTAGTTTTAACTGTTTGCGCAACTGAAAGAGGACTTTTAGGTCTGGATTGAAATCCAGTTTGACTTTCGATGGAGTGTATTTGTCTGGGTCAGTCAGATACAGTATCATCGAGCTAATTGCAGGACCATCCAACTTCTGAAGTTGGATGATGTCTGGGTCAGTTGAAAGTGACTTTTCATATTTTAAAAGAACTTGGCGAGTGTTGTCTCTTTCTTCATCAGATGTCAGAGTGTCGGCTTGGGCGACCACCTGTTCAATCTGTGATGAGACTGATGAGGGTTCTTGCTCCTTGGGGAGCTCCAACGAATCCTTTTCTGAGTCGTCGGACCTGTCTATGGGTAAGACACCATAGGTTTGTGGTCCTTGGTCGACGTCATTGGTTGAGAAAAGAGCGATGGCCTGTTATGGTTTCGTGAAACATACTGGCCCAGCTTCTTGACTCGGTACCAGGTTATCTGGGAGTCCTCCCAGAACTGGAATGCCTAGTTCAAAATCATGAAAATCAGGTTCTGAGTTTACAGTTTGCGATGACTCATCATCGTTTGTGTGTGAGTTTATCCCCCCTTCGTCCGATGAGGGGTTGTTGGAGGCAATAACAGCATTGTCTTGGTGTGTTTCACCGACATCTGTAATGTTGTCATTCGCGCCTTCAGAGTTAGTAGCGATCAGATCACTACATTGTGCTCCTGGTTGGGTTCCCATTTCAGCGTGTATCAAAGTGTCTAAAAACCTTTGTATTTCCTCTGTCTCTTCCGAGCTCAGAGGTTTAGGGCCTTGTTCCTGGAACTTTTGTGATTTTTTTCGCCTCGGGACGTTTCGTCCGAGGTGGGGGAGGGTTAGGTACGTCTTTTGGGGGTTCCTCTTCGGATTTCCCCTGATAATATGGGTCCTCTCGGTTCCCATATTTTTGCGTCCTACGCATGTCCCATATACGATAATCACGTTCATCCTCTGAAAGAGGAGCATTTTTGTCCCAGCGTGCACCTTCATTACGTGGTTCGTTAGTTTGAAAATACTGCCTTTTCTCGCCTGTTTTAGGAGGAGGTGGCGCGCACCTTCCTTCCATTTCTAGGGAGTGGGGTTTAACCTTTACACCAGGAAACACCTCTATGGGCATCTTAGCATGAGAACGTACCTCAAACACATTCACAGCACACTGTTTAATCTCATTTATGGATTTTTCTCTGAAATTTGCCATAATTTGTACTGACATGCGTATGTCAGTGTGGAGATTTTTGCTGAAAACATATTTAAAATTTTCTTCTTCCTCCATTCCGGTTTCATTTCTGTAACCAAAATAAGCTTGGAAGATTCTTTTGTAATAAACTTTTGGATGTTCAGTTTTACCCTGTGTGACCTTGTCTGCAGCTGGGAAACCAGCAGGTCCCGTGCAGGAGTCGTATTCTCTGATCAAAGCTTCACACAGAAGGTTGTAATTCCTTCTCGTTGCATCTGGTAGACGCTCGATGAAGGTGAACACCTCTCTGTCCGAAGTGAGCCGTATCAGACTGATCTTATCCTCAACCGTAGCATTAGGATAAGATTTCAATCTGAACTCTAGATCTCTGAGATACGCTTTTGTTCCAGATGAGCCCATCGGTCCTAGTACAAAACGTTGTACATATTTTGAGATTTTCTGAAAATCATCCATTGAAGGAGACAGTATCAACGGTCTCACTTGTGTGGTTGGTGCAGATTGGTCAAGGACTGCCCCTACCACCCAAGATGGGGGTGGGGGTGGTCGCATGGTGTTAGGAGGAGGAGGTGCATATCGGTGCAGGTCTGTTCCTACCACCCGGGATGGGGGTGGGGGTGACGGCATGGTGTCAGGAGGAAGAGGTGCATATCGGTGCAGGTCTATCCCTACCACCCGAGATGGGGGTGGGGGTGACGGCATGGTGTCAGGAGGAAGAGGTGCATATCGGTGCAGGTCTATCCCTACCACCCGAGATGGGGGTGGGGGTGACGGCATGGTGTCAGGAGGAAGAGGTGCATATCGGTGCAGGTCTATCTGGGGTGGTTGTGGCTGACCCGGGCCCTGATACTGTTCGTTTCTGAGTCTCAGACCAGCTCGCCCCATTTCAGAAATCTGGTTTGTAGCTGTAGCTAGATTCTCCTCACAAGCTGTCAGACGCTCCTGCGCTGTCCGACATTCTCCTTCCAAACTCTGACAACGTTGGAGCAATGCCTCCTTCTCCTTTTTTGCGATCTGCAACTGTTGTTGTAGCACATCGTTGTCTGAACACACGGTTTGGTACACACAGTCTCTATCCCTAATCATCCCCTCATATTTTTGAGCCTGTACTGACAGCTCATTCTTTGAGAGGTCCCTCTCAATCTGAAATCCTTCTTTGGCCAATGCAGACGCACTCATCAAATTATCACATTTTTCCTTTTTAGCTTCATATCCTCTGGATAGCATGACATTTCGAGCAACCTGATGGTCCAATTCCGCTTTGAGGAGCAGAGAAATTTTTGCTAACCGTTCACGGCTCGATTTTGTGTCCTCTGACACTTTAGCTCCGTCTGCCAAAATTGTCAGTTCTGCAAATCTTTGATTTTCATCAAGGTCTTGTAATTGCCCTAATTGTTTACCAATAACTGAATTTGTTAAAATATGTAAAGCCGCTTGGACGACATCTCTGGATTGCAAGGGGTCAGAGTTTCCTTCTTCTTCCGCCATTATCTGCTATTTAGAAATTAAATAGGAGAATGGTTGATTAAGTGATAAAATAAAATCAGAAAAGTCTCTCTATCCTGAAATATTTACTCTTATTTAGTGATTTATCAATTAAACGTGCGTTATCTTTTAGCAAATGAGTAAACTTTTTTCAACTCTGTGAATATTTGTAACTGTTTCTTTTTTTTTTTTTAAAGTTTCTAACTTTATTGTGTACCTTTTATAAGGGATTACCAGTGAATAAAGTTTTTGGTAAATGCTCTTTGCATAAATACCTTTATAACTTTTAAAATGCAAGATAACAGTGATTATTCAGCTTTGAGGAACGTTTATTAACTCAAAAATGCCTTTAAGAAGAAAATACGTTTAATTTCACTAAAATAACCTAAAAAGCGAAGTGAAAACCTGTGATCTCACGTCTTCTCCAGAAGATGGCAGTATAACCTTATTAATTTTAACTCAGACACTGTTAGTGTTATCTAGTAGGGGAGCTATAACTTCCTGTGGCGTCCGGTCGTTAGCTGTTAGCTTAAAATTAGCATCGGCTAGACTCGGTTAAAACCAACATTTCTGAATGGATTTTTTACACAAACGTGGCAAAATTTTAGCAATTAGACTTTGAAGACTAACACAACGCATCAGAATACAGCTTTTAAAGCGTTTTTGAACTTTAAAAAGCAGATTTTATTTCCCTATGAAAACGAGTTTCATTTCCGGGTCACGTGACTGAAATCACCAATGACAGAGCGGCACGGGGGTGAGAGGAAATGACGTAGGCACGTCATTCACTTTCTCAACAAATCAGAGCGCTCCACAGCAGCAAATCCAACCAATCACGAAGCGTTTTTTCCAACTAGCATGTTAGATTAGCCTGAAATAAGTTTGTCAACTTTCTGTCTTTTAAACTGTCAAAATGCACTTTTTCTGTTAAAAATTGTAACGAATCAATTCTGAGTTGCACGGAGTCTGCTACTCCGGTCTCAAAACGTCTTTCTAGCTATTTAAACAACTCGTCCGAACTTTTTCAGAACCGAGCCGGTACCAGAACCGCGTCTGGACCGTCTTTAAACAGAATGAAGCGTTTCCACCCAAACCCAGCTTTTAGTTACCATAACAGGCGTACAATTTCAGCTTTCATAAAGACTCAATGACACTATTTCAGCTTTCATAACATCGCCAGCGTAACACAGCGTAAACATGCAGAGCCAAGCTCCAAGCGGCGCAGCTTCAGAGGCGTTTCAGCACAGCTGACAAACTGTTATTTTTCATGCCAACATGTAAAATCAATCTTTACACGAATACACAGTCA
>NW_023622887.1:0-4550 GCF_014905685.2 Nematolebias whitei | reverse complement strand
CTTTTTGACATTTGCACCTGCTTCTGTCTCCCGCCTGGCCACTAACCATACTCTACTTGTTTACAGACTCGTTCCAGCCCGAGCTCTTAGATCGACACCAGAACCAGTTCTTTCTTTGAGAAGCCAGGGTCTCTCTAATAAACTTTTTATAATTCAGTTTCAAGTGTTTGTGGTGATTTTGGTCCAGTATTTGAAGGGGTTCGTTACAGAACTATCTGGCCAAAAATCATGGACCACTCACCATCTGCAGACTGGCGCTCTGGTGTCGAGGGCGCTATAAATAAATTAGAAACTGGTATGGAGGACATTGTCCGGATGTTAAGAAATATGACTCCTCAAACCACGAACCAGGACATGGGTAATTCATTTTCTGCCTCTGGGCCGGTACGGGAGCCTCGCCTCGCCCCTCCCGAACTGTTCTCAGGGGAACCCGATCAGTGCAGACCATTTATTACTCAGTGTGAAATTCATTTCCAATTACAGCCATCATGTTTCACCACTGAGAAATCCAAGGTGGCATACGCCATTTCTCTCCTCTCTGGCAAGGCCAAGAGGTGGGGAACTGCGGAGTGGCAGCGCAACTCTCCCTTTTGTAACGTTTTTCAGAACTTTGCCAAGGAGCTGTGTCGGGTGTTTGATCCAGTGCTGCCTGAGAGAGAAGCCGCCAGACGTCTGTTCTCTATCCATCAAGGTAACCGCAGAGTAACAGACTACATAATAGACTTTCACTCTATCTCCTCAGGCAGTCATTGGAATGAGGAGGCACTGACTGATGCTTTCTATCGAGGACTAAATGACAACATTAAGGACGGGTTGGCTACTAAGAGATATCCAGATTCTCTTCAGGACTTGGAGGACTTGGCCACCAGGGTGGACCTACGTTTGGCCGAACGGTCCAGGGAACGTGGATCTTATGCTCGCACGTCCACCCCGTTGGTTAGTGAACCTCTCCTGGAGACCAGAGCACCTAAATCACCTCCTACTTCTCCCTCTCTCCCTGCAGAGGAGCCGATGCAGTTGGGCCGCAGCCACATTACTCCCTCTGAGCGTGAGAGGCGGCGAAGAGGACATCTGTGCTTCTATTGTGGGGGGGCTGGTCACACCATCTCGACGTGTCCGGTAAAAGGGCACGCTCAGTATGCTTGAGGAGAGGTTTACTGAGCAGGACTTTTTCTTCAACACTCTCCTCATCTGTGACTCAAGCTGCTACTCTCTCCGTTCCGGGTAAGACCCCAATTTCTGTAAGGGCTTTTATTGACTCTGGTGCTGACACGGAGTTCATGGACATTGATTTTGCTGTTAAAGCGGGTTTTAAAATCATTGAGTCAGCCAAAGAACATTCTGTGGTGGCTTTAGATGGTCATCCCCTGAACTCCTCTTCACAGTTTACTGAGCCCATAATTCTGCATGTGGGGGGTAATCATAGAGAGACTGTCAGCTTCCTCATCATTAATTCTCCCCAGGCTCCAGTGGTGTTAGGTGCTACCTGGCTTCAAAAACACAATCCCCACATTGACTGGAAAAAAGGGGAGATTTTGGGTTGGGCTGAGGAGTGTTTATCATCTTGTTTATTGGACGCTGTTATCATGAAGGACTCTGCTAAGAACTCTGTAGACAACTACCCTGACCTCTCTAAGATCCCCTCCGAATACAACGATCTTAAAGAGGTATTTAATAAGGCTAAGGCTACATCTTTACCACCTCATCGGCCTTATGATTGTGCGATCGACCTTCTCCCTGGTTCCACACCCCCTAGGGGAGCTCTTTATTCTCTTTCTATCCCCGAGCAACAATCTATGAGGGATTACATCCATGAATCCCTCCAAGCAGGCATTATTCGTCCTTCCGTCTCTCCGGCCGGGGCAGGTTTCTTTTTTGTAGGTAAAAAGGACGGTTCTCTCCGTCCTTGTATCGATTACCGCGGTCTTAATCAGATCACCATAAAGAATAAATATCCCCTACCTCTCATGAACTCGGCTTTTGACCTCCTACAAGGAGCTAAGGTCTTCACCAAACTAGATCTCCGCAATGCCTATCATCTAGTTCGTATTCGTGAAGGAGATGAACGGAAGACCGCCTTCAATACCCCCACAGGTCACTACGAGTACCTAGTCATGCCTTTTGGGTTAACCAATGCTCCCGCAATTTTTCAAAATCTGGTCAATGATGTTTTGAGGGATATGGTTAACCAGTTTGTTTTCGTTTATTTAGATGATATACTTATTTTTTCTAAAGATCTGTCTACCCATCGCAAACACGTCCGCGCAGTACTCACTCGTCTTCTTCAAAACGGCTTATATGTTAAAGCTGAAAAATGTGAGTTTCATGTTTCCACCACTTCGTTCCTCGGTTTCGTTATTTCCCCAGACAAGATGGAGATGGACTGCAATAAAATTGCGGCAGTTTTGGATTGGCCGACCCCAAAAGATCGTAAACAACTCCAGCGGTTTTTGGGGTTTGCAAATTTTTACCGACAATTTATTAAAGGGTTCAGTCTCATTTCTAGACCTCTTCATGCATTAACATCTACTAAATCACGTTTCATGTGGTCCTCAGAGGCTGAAGAAGCCTTTCTTAAATTAAAGACCCTCTTTTCATCGGCTCCCATTCTACAGGCCCCTAACCCAGAAGAACCTTTCATTGTGGAGGTGGACGCCTCCAGCACTGGGGTGGGGGCCATTCTCAGCCAGCGTAGCAAGGGGGGTCGACTTCATCCTTGTGCTTTTTTTTCTAGGAGCTTGTCAGCACCGGAACGCAACTACGATGTGGGGGATCGAGAGTTGCTGGCTGTCAAGCTCGCATTGGAGGAGTGGCGTCATTGGCTGGAGGGCTCCAGATTCCCATTCCAAGTGTGGACTGATCATAAGAATCTGGAGTATCTCAGGTCGGCCCGCCGTTTAAACCCTCGTCAGGCCAGGTGGGCACTCTTTTTCTCTCGATTCAATTTTACCTTGTCTTTTCGTCCTGGGGAGAAAAACGTGAAACCCGATGCTCTGTCCCGTCTCACCGAAGATGACTCTTCTTCTCCTTTAGAGGAACAGGGGTTCATTCTGCCCGAGTCGACCCGCCTGGCCATGACGCGTCTCAAGGCTGACCTGAGAGCATCCAGTAGGTCTCGTTCTCCTCCTCCTGGTTGTCCTGACAACCGCCTCTTTGTTCCCCCACACATGATTAAAAAGGTGCTCGAATTTTGTCACTCTTCCCACCTTTTCTGTCACCCAGGTCTCACTAAGACTCTTTCTGTGGTTAGGTCACAGTTTTGGTGGGATTCTTTGTTTAAAGACGTTCAGTCTTTCGTCCGATCATGTCCCTTATGTTCACAGATTAAATCCTCCAGGCGTCCTCCTGTTGGACTGCTTCGTCCTCTCCCCATCCCAAAACGTCCTTGGTCCCATATTGGGATGGACTTTATTACTGGTCTCCCTGTCTCTGAGGGTCATTCAGTCATTCTCACTGTTGTCGATCGCTTTTCCAAGATGACCCACCTGGTTCCCCTTCCTAAACTTCCTTCCTCCAAGGAATTGGCCCACATCATGGCCAAGGAGGTATTCAGACTGCATGGACTCCCCCTCGACATTGTTTCTGATAGGGGTCCACAGTTTGTTTCCTTATTTTGGAAGGAATTTTGTGGTCTTCTTGGGATATCCATCAGTCTCTCTTCAGGCTTCCATCCTGAGACTGATGGTCAAACTGAGAGGACCAACCAGGAGGTGGAGAACAAATTGCGCCTCCTGTGTAATACCGACCCTGAAAAGTGGTCCTCTGCTCTACCATGGGTCGAACACTCCCTTAATTCTCTTCCCTCTTCAGCTACCAGTCTCTCTCCTTTCTACGTGGTTTTTGGTTTTCAACCCCCAATCTTTTCCCTCCAAGAACGCGAGGCTGTGGTCCCCTCTGCTCATCTGATGGCTCTCAAATGTCGTAGAGCCTGGAGGAGAGCCAGACGTGCGTTGCTTAAAACTACGGCGGTTTATTGCAAGAAAGCTGACCGCCGTAGGTCTAGTCAGCCCATCTATAAAGTGGGCCAAAACGTCTGGCTCTCCACTAAGAACCTTCCCCTCAAGGCCCAGTCTCGCAAACTTGCTCCCCGTTTTGTTGGTCCTTTTCCTATTTCTAAAATTATTAATCCTGTCGCTGTCCGTCTCTCCCTGCCCAAGTCGTTTCGCGTACATCCCTCCTTTCATGTCTCCTGCATCAAACCGGTCACCTCGTCTAGATTTCACACTCCCGTTCGTTCCCCCCCACCCGCCCGTCTGATTGATGGGTCCCCTGCCTACACGGTCCATCGTCTTCTCCGCTCTAGGCGGAGGGGTCGCGGTCTCCAGTACTTGGTCGACTGGGAGGGTTATGGTCCGGAGGAACGTTCTTGGGTCCCTGCTCGTAACATCCTGGACAAGTCTCTCATCTCAGACTTCCACGCCTGTCATCCGGACCAACCAGGTGGGACGCCAGGAGGCGTCCCTTGAGGTGGGGATATGTCACGATTCACGCCTGTCTGAGTTTATATTTTTGTCACTTTGTTCACTGCTTGGTGTCTGTGGATTTTCTCC
>NW_023622886.1:0-4550 GCF_014905685.2 Nematolebias whitei | reverse complement strand
GTGCCGACCGTTTCACGAGCCCTTTTGATAAAGAATTTCACAATACATTTTTGGCGACGAGGATGGGATGTTAAGAATTTAAATAAATAATTCTGAACGGCTGCACCATATTCAAACGAAGGGAAAAAAAAAAAAAGAGAGTGTTGAGAGAAATGTTGATGCGAGTTGCATAGTTGTGCCGGGTTGGAAGAGTTATCCAACCCTGGCTTTGTGTTTAAGAGGTGGAGGGGACGCCCGAGCCTTTGTGTGAGAGTTTAAAACAGAGAAAAAAAGTTTATTCAGACGCCTGAGGAGGCGTGAGCTGAACGGAGAAAAAGTTGTACCGGGATGGGAAGAAATCCCATCCCAGTTGTTTTTTTATTGTTTTTGAAGAGGTGTGAAGAAGCTCATCTTAGTTGTTAGAACAATTTTTCTGAAAGCAGATAGTCCGAGTGATGTTTTGACCGCTTTTGCAGGCAATTGAGGTCAGAAAGATGGCACCAATGACAGGACTTCAGCATAAAATCAGAAAATGCAAATACAGGCTCAATGGAGCAAACAAGAATGTGAGGACCGCCTGCTTGTTGAATGGACGGCTCGGTGCTCAGTTTGTGAGAATGAGCAGTGTAGCTGACGGGGCGGTGGAGCAGGTGTCCCGGTTGCGAGGAAAATTTGAGAGGAAAAAAGAAAAATGTGTTGAGGAAGTTCAGGAGAAAGAGAAACAGTTTTTACAACGAAAACAGTTGTTATCTGATGCGCAGACAGAGTGCAAGCTAGACCGCTTGATTAATGTAGCTGAGAGCGCGGTATGCAGGCGTAAAATGAGGAAGAAAGAGCGTGATGTTTTGCCGGAAGGAGTCGGAGCTTATGTTGCAAGGTTGGCTGACAGATGGAATCCGTCGAGTTTAATATCACAATCCACAGATGCTCGAGTTTCGAGGCTGTTAGACAGAGGTGGAGGTCAGGTAATGAATTCAGCACATCGAGTTAGAGCTTTGCAAGACTCAAGACCGTTGTTTGAAGTTTGTGTAGAAACAGCCCGACAGATAACATCGGAGGACTCTGATTTACAGGGTCATTGGGTGACCCTGTGGGAGTGCGAGCAGAGATGTGCTGAGGGGCGCGCTCGCTGTGCGTTCACAAGGAGGAGCACAGAGCTGAAAACTGTGAAAAAATCATTTAGCCAACCCATGGGTCGTGGGCCGAGAAGGGACGGCCAGAAAAACATGCAGGAACTTACTCGTTCTGCTTTCTGGAGGGCATTAATGCAGGCAGGAGTGCATGCAGCTGAGATGAATGATGTGTCAGCTGAAGAGCTGAGGGCTGGAAGCCATTATTGGGATTAGAGGGGCAAAAGTAGGGTCCAAAAGTTGACATCAACACTCTGAAAAGCAGATATTGTCAAACATTGAACATCAAAGGTCCAGAATTAGGGAGCCCAGATTTTGACGTTAAATTAAAAAGCCCCAAAACTTGAAGGGGATATTGATTTTAAAATGCCAAAGGTCAAAGGAGAAATTAAGACATCTGATGTTGCCATTAAAGGCACAAGTATTGACATTTTGGGCCACTAAGGATGTTTTAAAATGCCTAAAGTCAAGATGGTTTAAGGGGAAAAGGGTGGATTTGAAATGTCTAGAAATAAATATGTTGTTTGGATGTGTTAAATTAAGCTGTTTGCCTTGAAAGAAGTGCATTGTATGTTGTTTGGAAGGAAGTGCAACATATGTTGTTTATAAATGCTTTACCTGCAGCTATAGTTTTGACAGCATCTAAAAACAACTCTAGAAGTATCCAAAAAATATCTGAGATAAAAAGAATTTCACCATCTTGTTTTGCAGATGTTTCACATTTAAAGTGAAAGTTCAGCTCTTTTCAAGAGGGGTTCTGTGGAAAAAGTTAACATCTCAGTTTTGAAAACTGATGAGTTAAACATTTTGAGTGGGGCCAAGACTAGAAGAAGGATTTCTTTTTAATAAATAAAGTTAATTATTGACACTTTTTGCATGAAGTGGTTATGTATGAAGAATTGTTTGATTGGTTGTGGAGCAGGGCGGATGATGAGGCTGCAGGTGCAGCGATGTGGAGCGTGCAGCATTGGAAGAGAGAGAGTCACAATAGTAAATGCAGGGACAAATAGAGGAAAGGGACCATATCAGATCTGGCAAACAGATTTCATTGGCCCTTTGCCATGTCACAGGGGTGTAGATATGTATGTACGGCTGTAGATACATATTCAGGTGTGTTGGTGACTCATCTTTGTAAATATGCAAATCAGACATCTACTTTAAAATGTCTTAGTATGATGAAATAATTTTATGAGGGTCCCCTTCAGATACAGAAAATGGGACCCATTTTATTGGAAAACAGGTGAAAGACTGGTCAGCTGGAAAACATGTTGAATGGATTTATCATATTTCCTTATCACCCACAAAGCTGCTGGGCTGATTAAGAGAATGGATGAACTGTTAAAAAAAAAAAAAAAGAGGAAATGCTGAGAAAATGAAAGACATGATTTGACAAACTGAAAAGTATTTCAGGTCAAATTCAAGTTATACAATTGGTCTGGGTCTGCAATATCCCAGAGGCAGGAGAAGGAAAAAATGGGTAAAATGTACCAATTCATAAGTGTTATAAAAGAGAAAACTAATTCTTCTCTCTTTTTGTTGAAAAGCAGTTTTATTGTTTCCACAGCTTGATGTTTCATTGATCTTTGCGGACTGGATGGGACCGCACAGAGGACGACATGAGAAGCATCGGTGGCAAGCACCCGTCCGATGGGAGTGCAGGACCTTTGGTCATCGTGTACCTTGCCGTAGGTGCCACGGTCCTGCTGGAGAACGCCTTCTCGCTGACACCGGGACAGGTGCTGATTGAGGTGGAACAAGAAAGTTTCAGCATCTCTTGGGCGAGAAATAACAAAGCAAACAGAACACAAGCGCATTTCACATGTCCAGCCCAAAAGCAATGTAAAATAGCCAATGTATCGAGTGACTGCAAGATCTACATGTGTAAACAATGTGCACGCAATGGATTTGATGTCCCTCTCGTATCAACAGGATGCTGGCTGATGATAGAGGCCGAGGTGCCTCTGTGTGTGACTAACTGTACATGCTAAACCAGATGAAAGAAAAAAAAGAAGAACGAAGTTTGATTTTTACTGCCAATTAAGGAGAAGGAGGAGACGTGCTCCGTTGGCAGTTACTCAAGAAGGGTTCTGGATACCATCAGTTGTCATGACTCAAGAAGAAACGGTCAAAATACTGATAAAAGAAATAAACTTGCAGCCAAAGGTGGGGGAGCACAGGAAAAAGTGCTCTCCAACATAATTGAAGCTTTGAACTTGTTTTCCTGTGTACCTTGCAGTTTTTTTTGTACAGCTGCAGGAGGAGCCCTGCCAGAGGGTGGTGTCACTACATCGAATCATCATAAGTGGAGGAGAGTACAAAATGTAATGAAGGCAACCACAGTTATGCAAATATCACATTTTGCCTTTAATAACTGTCTGATAAAAGAGTGATATGTATGTTGAAACTAATCATGTTAACCCATGTTTAACCAGAGACAAGGTATTGTGTGATTAGACTCATGAACTAGGTTAGAGCAACAATAAAAAGTACCTAAGGTGCCTTTCTCTGGATGTGTGTGTGGTGTACATCTGTGAACTCGGAACAACTAGACTTATTGTTTGACTAATTATAGTTCCTTACTCCATGGCGAGTCTCTCTGGATCATTTAAAATGCGCATTGAATGAGTCCATAGAGTTGACAGAAATGATCAAGTCTCATAAGTCTAAACGTGTCTGATCTAACAGTGTCCACCTGCATGGCTCAAAGAAAGGTTTTTACATATGGCTAAAACTAATAAGTATAGGCGTCGGCTCACCATTGGTGGGATATATTCACAGGAATATTATCTACGGCGCAAAATATATGCAGTATCCCTTTTGTTTGTTTAGTGAAAAGAAGAATAACTAGTTTGATCTATGTATCTCTGTATTAACTTTGTGTATTTTGGGAACTTGTTTAGGGTTTAAAAAAAAAGAATTAATCAGGAAATTTATAATACAGCTGGTACATGGTTTGGTGAAAAAAAAAAAAAAAAAAAAAAAACTATAATCTGAACACCTACCAGGTGTTTTGATTTACAATGATCGTGTCAGTGGGAATGTAATAAATCAAAACGTTCCAGGGGTTTGAAACTAGTAACTGTGTGAGTGAGTTTATTTAGGATAAAGTCCCAGAACAATCTGGATCTTTAAACTGCATTTGGAGGAGAACTCGACCATTCAGAGGTCGGAGATCGTTTAGAGTTCAACTTAAAGGGATGGCATTTTCAAAACTAAAAAAGTTGTATTGTGGAATTATGTTTTACATGCCATAAAGGCAAAAAGGGTGGAATGATATAAAAATATGTTTTATAAGGTGTGAAGTTGCCTTTATGCCGATTCAAACATATATATTTTGTGTGTGTTACTTATTCAGAATTAAATGTCTAAAATTGCCATAAAAGCAAGGGTGGAATGATATAGAAATTATTATTTTAATGCTTTTATGTCAATCTAGACCTA
>NW_023622885.1:0-4551 GCF_014905685.2 Nematolebias whitei | reverse complement strand
AAAATAAATGTGGTCATTTATTAACAGAATCAAAATTTAACATCAAAGCATTGTACACTTGATTATTCTGATCGGCTCTGATTAATAAAACTTGGCACGTTTTACTTAATAAAAACAACAAACATTTCTGAAGATATCTGGCTTAATTACTGGCAAGATAGAAGTTTAAAGATGGGAAATGAATGAGTTTTAATGGAGAGAAAATGATTGATGAGGAAAGTGTGTTGACAAGGAATGGCACCCTTCATCCGACCCCAGCTCAGCCTCGGTACGCTAGGTAGTGAAGCGACTCGTTA
Organism: Nematolebias whitei; assembly: GCF_014905685.2. Taxonomy (NCBI): domain Eukaryota; kingdom Metazoa; phylum Chordata; class Actinopteri; order Cyprinodontiformes; family Rivulidae; genus Nematolebias; species Nematolebias whitei. The sequence continues at coordinate 4,255 of NW_023622885.1, read as the reverse complement.
CCTTTGCAGAGGATAGGTCAGCTCTGGTACGGAGTTCCATTTCAACGCTACCTTTCAACGTCTCCTTAGGATGGCTGAGAATCGTCCGAAGTAGTGACGGTACTCCATTCAACAACACGCTCACCTCCCGGGTGAACTCACAGCGAGCTGTGAGTCCGTCAGAGGTTCCACTCAGATGTGGAAGGCTCCATAATCCCAACTAGACTCGGAAGAACTCCTAGTTACTCCAGCCGAACTCCATCAGAACCAGAAGAAGTCACGGAACCAACCAACTCTCTCACAACTCACCACTGGAACTAGGAAGTGTCGACTTTTAAAAGAGTTCTGCTTCCGGTCACTTTTACGTTCCAATAACTTGTTTGCGACTGTCTCCGACTTTTGACCGACATCACTCCTTCTCATTTCAGACAGAAGATCAAAAATGCATAATTACTTTGTAAAATAGACATTTAACTTGATTTCTACTTTGAATGAGGATTAAAAAAATCATTACTACTGTTTCACAGTTGATTTGACCTGTGTCATCCTGGTTTTTCCGAACCGTTGGTGCAGTTGCTGCTGCTCCTGAGAGTTTGGCTTTTGACGGGCGTCCGTCATTGATGTATGAGATCACCCGCTCACCACGTGTTGAGGGGCTCTCATTGTTTGTAACAACAAGGTTCTGGTGGCTATCTGAGACAGCGGCAACTTTGTTGTTTGTGTCACCCTGAACCGTTAACGCAGCTATTTCTGCTGCTGAGGTTTCAGTTTGTGACGGGTTACCGTCTGTGACGTGTGATTGTACCCCGCCCCCCATCTCTGGTGAGGGCATGTCAGAGTTTACCACAACTGCGTCATGGTGACTGTCTGTGACAGCAGTAACGGTGTTGTCTGTGTGCTCCGACTTATAAGCAATGATATCGCCAAACAAAGCGTTAGGTTGTTTGTCCGTGGCAACACCATCCAACAATTAACGCACCCTGTGTGTCTCGTCCGAGCTCAGAGGATCACGGTTCTTTTTCTAGACCTCCTGCTGTTTCTTTTCTGTCTCAGGCTGTTCAGCCCAACATGGTGGGGAAACAGTACCGCCCTTTTGGGGTTCCCAGTGGGATCCCTAGATGTATGGGTCACTTTTGGTGCCATACTTTTTACCCTTAGGGCGTTCGCCCCCCTTCTGGTACGATCGTTCATCCTCTGTTTCCTTGGGAAACCGTTTAGGATCTCGTCTGGACCAGGGGGCATTCACCTGTTTGGCTGCTGGGAAACCTCGTTTCCTCTCGCCTGTTTTGAGAGGGGGAGTCGAAGCTCTCGTCCCTTCCATTTCCAATGACTGGGCAGGAATCTACTCACCTGGGTACACCTCAAAGGGTGTTTTGGCCTGTGAACATGCTTCAAAAACATTCACAGCACAACTTTTTATCTCACTGATGGATTTCTCTTTGAAATTAGCCATCATTTGCACCGACATCCTTATGTCAGGGTGGAGATTTTTGCTGAACACGTACTTAAACGATTCTTCTTCCTCCATGTTGGCCTTGTTCCTGCAACCAAAATAAGCCTGCAAAATCCTGGAATAATATGCCCTGGGGTGCTCATTCTTACCTTGCATGACCTTGTCGGCGGCTGGATACCCACCAGGTCCCGTGCAGGGTGAATACTCTTTCATAAGAGCAGCACATAACAGGCGGTAATCCTTTCTTGTGGCATCAGGTTGACGCTCTATGAAGGAAAACACCATCCTGGATGAAGTGAGCCTGATCAAACATACTTTATCCTCAACTGTAGCATTGGGATAGCTTCTTAATTGGAAGTCAAGGTTGTCCAGATAGGCCTTAGTGTCAGTTGAACCCAACGGCCCTGGCTCAAATCGATTGACATATTTTGCAATTTTGTGCAAATCCGAAATTGGGAGCAAAGGCTGTATTATCGGCATCGTAGGAATCAAAATGGCACGCGAAGGTGTGTCGCTAGACACATGAGGAGGTGACGGAATGGGATTAAGAGCAGGAGGTGCAGCAAAATCCTTCTGAGGTGGTGGTGGATAACCTGGACTCTGACCCAGTTCGTCTTTGAGTTCTAGACAACCCTGCCCCACGTCAGAAATCTCATTTGTTGCTACGGCTAGTTTCGCCTCACAGGCTTTTAAGCGTTCCTGTGATGTATGATATTCACTCTGCAAACGCACGCCTTGTTTGACCAACGCCGCTTTTTCCAATCTGCACCCGTTCAGAGCTTTTGATGTGAGCTGCAACTGTTGTTGTAGAACATCGTTGTCTGAACACAATTTTTGGTACTTGACCTCCCTTTCCTTCATCTTCTCCTCATGAGTGAGCTTGTAACGATAGCTGAGCTTGTGAGAGCTCCCTCTCACGTTGTAACTCATTTGCACGGGTCTCCTGATCAAAATTAGACTGTGCCATGTGTTTGAGGTACTCCTCTTTTTTGCTGTTTAACCTTACTGCAAGATCGTCAGCTCTGTTCACTACAGCATAGAATGTTGCTTTCAATAAGTGCGCCAATTTAGCCAGCTGGTCATAGCTGGACTTTGTTCTGGCTGTAGAGGTCACACTCTCTGCAACATCCTTCAGCTCGTCCAATAACTCCTTTGAGTTCATGCAGTCCACCTGTTCACCATATGGATTTAAGGATTCTGTGAGTAGCGTCAACGCTCTCTCTAACCAATCCATCACACAAGGATCAATATTCTTTTCTGTCACATCTGCCATGGTTATTCACCGTTCAGCACTTATCTGGTTAAACAGTTGCCAACTTCAGATATTTTAACAGGTAAATATTTGTATTCAAGTGAGCAGTGAGTTTCACACACTATTTTAGCTCTGGATTCACTCAACAGTATTGTCATAAGTCAACATCTTCAAATGAATGGGCACTTAATTGTAAGATTCACCCCAATGCATGAATAGTTTAAGTAAATGCCTCCTTCTGGCAGTGTTACTTAATGTGCTTATTTCTAACAGATACAAGAACCAGGCCTATTTCAGTGTTCATTCATCCTAAAGCACTTAAAATTAAATAAACCTGCAATTTTTCTAAAAGTCTCACTGCAACTTTAGTTTTCAAACGCTTTTTAAGCAGTTCTATATACCAGAAATTTGCTATTTAAAACAGTCACTCATAAACCAGGCTGGATGAACAAAAAGAAAAAAATGAGAGGAAATTATCAGTCCCCCTTCAGGAAAACTGTTATACTCCTCTTTCAACAGCAGGTGGTGGTGTAAGCTTATTTATACCAGCAGATGTCTATGACAACTTCCTATGGATTGTTCCGTTGATATCCGGTGTTAGCCGTTAGCCAGACGTAGCATACGGTCGAACACGGTCAAATCAGCATTTTCTGAACGGATTTAAAGCTTAAACGAGGCGTCGTTTTAACAAGCACGACTTTTTGCATGAAACATGAGTTTTGGGAACAGTGGCAGGCTTCATTTAGCATTTTTAAACACAGAGGAGGCTTCGGTTGAACCGAGATTCATTTCCGGGGTCACGTGACTTTATAGACACGTGAGCAACGGGGTGGGCTTTACAATCTGACATCAGAGGGAGTGAACGCAGACACGTCACCCATTTCTCAGCAAGTCATAGCGACCCAAACAGCGGTTTTCAACCAATCACAGCTCGTGATTCCAGCTAGCATTGTTAGCAGTTAGCCTGAAAAAGTCCGGTCAACAATCGCCCATTAAACCTCCAAAATGTACAATTTACTGTTGAAAACTTAACAGATCAGCATTTCAGTGGTCTGAGACGGCGCTCAGCTTCAAAACAGCGTTTTATTCATTCAAAACACAACTCGTTCAACGAATCAGAACCGAGTCGGACAGCAGAACCGGGTCACACAGAACCCACTTCTCTGCCACCGTTTAAACAGAATAAAGCGTTTTTCCACAGCATGCAGGCATCAGTTACACAACAGATGTACAAATTTCAGCTTTAAAATGAACACATTGACATTACCTTCAGCTCTCTGAACACCACAAGCAGAATCATGCTGTATCAAGCTTAAAACTCGGACCTTTTCATGCCCACATGAGCATTCATCTCAATAACACAGACTCCGTCACATATAATTCACACCTCTTTAAACATTTGTACGGCCACAAAATGTCTAAAGAGGAGGATAACGGGTCACGAGAAGCTCTTTAGAGTCCCCGTACGGGCCACCAGATTGTAGTATGCTAAGGCTAGGTTAGATTCAGTTAGCTTAGAGCTCTACTACAGTCAATTTTTAATAACGGGTTCTCACTTTTTCGAGCTAATT
>NW_023622884.1:0-4551 GCF_014905685.2 Nematolebias whitei | reverse complement strand
TCAAAACACCCGGCCACTGTCTGTTCACCTGCAAAGAACATGACAAAACACAGCAACAAAATACATATGTATAAAGAACTTAAAATATTCATGGCTTTGCAGTAAGTTTCAATAAATATATATACCCATACCTACGCCTATATACATACATACATACATACATACACATGAATATACACTCACATACATATCTATATATCTACATATAAAGCCTACATAAACATCCCTGCTTCTATTTGTGTGTGGTTGTGAGCATGCATAAGTGTATAAGGCTTCTCTAATAGAACATTTATTAGTAATTGTGAAGCAGCAGAGACCCGACCCCCAAGACCAGAGGCAGACGAAAAAGTGGGGACCAGAGCCCAAGACCCCAGGAGGGACCCCGACCGCGGAGCCCCCAGAGCCACCCACACAGGGCGAACCACCCACCCACCCCCCAGAAGGGACCACAGGGGAGAACCGGAAGATCCCCACCAGCAACCACATACAGTGACCCCCCGGGGCCAACAGCGACAAACTCATAGGCCTCCGTCGGCACCCGCCACACCGATGTAGGTCCAGGTCCAGGCACCGAGGCCCGGGCACCGAGGACTCACACCACCCAGGCCAAGGCCCGACAGGGCCAGAGGACCCGAGCCCCACCAGGCAGACACCAGGCCGAGCCGACACACGCCCAAGCGCCCAGCCCCCTATACCAAGGGCCCCAAGCGCGCCGGCAGGCAAGGGCACACCCCACCAGGGGGCCGCGTGATAGGGGCGCGATGCCAAGCACCCCCAGTTGTATCAAAGAGGGGGCAGTCCGAGTCTCGGCCTAACAAATACCCATTCATACACATACACAATCACACTATCCCAACCTCAATCTCACATTCATTCACTCAAAGACATACAATAACGATACATTTCATTCTTATTCCCGATACACACTCTATACCCCCCAGGTCCAAGACATGTACCCGCCCTCTACAGGGGGCAGCCCATGCCCAAACCCAGGAGGTAAACCCATTCATTCCTGAGTGGAGAAGAGCCAATACCCCAGACCCGGCCCAGGCCATGCCCCGCCGACAGGATACCCCCCCACCATGAAGAGGACACGCCACCGACCACCCCCACACACCGCCAACAACCAAGCACGCACCCCCAGCCGACCGCCCGCCAGGCCCCGGCAGCCACCCCGGCCAGCGGGCCAACCATGGCATCCAAGAGCCAAGCTCAGGGGGTCCAAACAACCCCAGGGAGAGCACAGCGCCAGCACCGCCCATGGCAACCCCCAGACCCTGAACCCCCACATAGTCCTGGTCAACACCCGACGGCCTGCCCTTCTCCCGGACCCCACCCCCGGAATGGCAGTCAGGGAACTAGGTGGGTAGGAAGAGGAGAAAAAAATAAAATAAAATAAATAAATAACTAAAAATAAGACCCCGACACATACACCCCCACCCCTAGATGTGCTGTTGATGTGTGTTGTTGTATAGTGCCATTAAAAAGGAAAGAAGAAGGAGCAAAGGCTGGCATGGTGCCAGTTTCCCCTCCACCCCAACTCTATCCAAACCCTAGTGTCTAAATGCAACCGTTGTGAGCACAGGCACAGGGGGTGAGAGTAAGGTCATCCCACCACCCATAGCCATGTGCCCACCTCAAATTCCTATATATGAATGTCATGAGGATGTTATGAATGAATGTCTAAGGTGTACAATAAAATTGAGTCCCAGGTGGCTATGGTCAACAAAGATGTAAAATTGTTGCAGCACACCCGAGCCCAAACAACCCTAAATGTATGGAATTGAAATGAAGAGGGTGGAGGTGCATGGTGAGGGATGGGGAGAAATAACTGTGAGAGCAAATACTCCCACAGGGAGTCAGCTCCCCCACTGACCCAACAGCCCCCCCCCCCCAGCCCCCCAAGGTCCACCCAGGGATTGAGGCCAAGACACCTCTCCATCTGGACCGACCGTCAGGACCGCTGAGCTCCAGACCAGAGAGGGACAGAGCCCCGAGGGCCGCCAGAAGCTGCACCAGCAGCCTACACACCCGAGGGCCACCAGGACCCCCACAGATCGCAGTCAGCCCGCTACCAGATGAAGCCAAACCCCACCAGGACGACCCGGCCAAGAGCGCCCGCCCAACCGCCGACAGTGCCAGGAAGCACCGGGAGCGAGCCCCCACCACAGGAAAGGGGCCAGCCAGCCGGCCATGCACAGTCCCGGGCCGCCCCCAAGGACATCCACCCCATCCCCACTCCAGAAGAAATACTACACCCACCCCTCATTCGGACATCTCTCAAAACACATAGCACACTAGACACCTAGGCTGGGTCAAACTACCCCCTCCTAGGGGCTACTGGTCACGCCCCCAAACACCCAACCCCCCAGCCCATGACCCACAACCCACCAGCGAGCCGAAGGCCCCCGCCCAGAACCGGGCACCAGAGCGCAAGCCGGCCCAGAGCCCGGCAACCCGCCCGCCAGAGCCCAAGATCCCCGAACCCCACAGGCCCAAGCCCGGGGGCGACAAGCCCCCAGAACCCCAAGCCCCCGCGCCCACCCCGAACCCACATCAGCACAGCCAGGCTACCAGATCGGTGACCCACGACCGCCGCCATAGACCACCTGAGGGCCTGCATGCAGCCACCAGCAGACATCCCCCAGAACCACCCAGGCCCTCCCCAGAGGGAAAGCAGTGCCCCCCTGCCCAGGTACCCCCAAGAGCCCAGCCCCCGGCAACCCCCCCGGGGCCCCAAACCCATACACCCACCTCCACATCAACCCCAAGGCCCCACAAGGTCAGATCCCAGACTACCCACCCTCACTATATAACGGAGCCGATCAAAGGAGCCCACAGAGATTGATCCAATGTGTCGGCAGATGCTGTTTCAAGACTAATATGATCTAACAGCAGATTTTTATACTGATTAATGCTAAGATTATTTTTATTTTTCCAATTCAGGAGTATGGTTTTCTTTGCGATGCATAAGGCAGTGAAAATCATGCGACATGTATTTTTTTCCAGGGTAACATCTTCCAAGATAGCCAATAAGCAAACAGACGGAGAGAGTGGAATATTACATTTCAGACATTTAGACAAGTCTTCACAAACCTGGACCCAGAACCTCTGAACGGGTGGGCAGAACCAGAGTGCATGGATATAATCATCAGGAATATTGCCTGTGCACTGTGAGCAGTTGTTAGATGATGTAAATCCCATCCTAAACATTCGCTGACCTGTATAATGTACTCTATAAAGAACTTTATACTGTATTAATTGTAAGTTGGAGATTCTAGTCATTTTAAATGTTCTTAAACATATTTGAGACCAGGTGTTTTGGTCAAAATTGATTGATAAATCTGACTCCCATTTTGCAACAGGTAGCATTATGGAGTCATTGATTCTAGACAATTTCTTGTATATTTTAGATAATAATTTGGGGGATTTAAGATTAAGGAACTCTAACACACATATTGGTGTTTCTAACAAAGTTTTATTAAGCTTAAATTTCTTTTTTATGATAGACTTAATTTGTTGATATTGTAAGAAGTATTTATTTTCAATGTCAAATTGTATTATTAAATTATTAAATGGAATAAAGTCTACACCTTCATATATGTGTTCCAGACGTTCAATTCCCTTGACTCTCCAACCTGGGAAATTTAACATATTATTTTCTTGTAGGATGTCAGGATTGTTCCAGATGGGTGTATGTCTACAGGGGAGTAGTGAAGATTTTGTCATTTTCAAATACTCCCACCATGCTGTCAGAGAAGAGCTAATACTGATGCTTTTAAAGCAAACATGTCTTTTTATATTTGTGCTAATAAACGGTAGATCTGAAATCTTAATATTATTGCATAAAGTTTGTTCTATGTCTATCCAAGTTTCATCTAATGTATTTGGATTTAACCACTTTGAGATATATTGTAACCTATTGGCTAAATAGTAGTGATAGAAGTTGGGAAGTTCTAATCCTCCGGTATCTTTAGATTTCTGTAATGCTTTTAAGCTAATACGTGGAGTTTTGTTTTTCCAAAGGAATTTAGATATCAAAGAGTCCAGTGACTTAAACCATTCAGTTGAAGGTTTATTTGGAATCATTGAGAATAAATAGTTTATTTTCGGCAGGACCATCATTTTTACTGAGGCAACTCTTCCCATAAGTGATATGGGCAGAGATTTCCATCTAGTAAGATCATCTTCAATGTTCTTTAAAATTGGGATATGATTCAATTTTATTAAGTCTTCCAATCTAGGAGAAATATTAATGCCCAAGTATGTAATGTTACCTGATTGTAGTCGTTCATTGAGAGAAGTATTAAACACGCAGTTTATTGGAAGAGCTGTGGATTTTGACCAATTTATAGAATAATCAGAAACTTTTGAGAATGAGTTTATTAATTCGATAATATTAGATATTGACTTTTCTGTGTTCTGAAGAAAAAGTAAAACATCGTCAGCATAAAGACTAATTTTATGTTCTATATTTCTACACAGTATACCTTTAATATCAGCAGTTTGTCTTATTGCTGCTGCTAAAGGTTCAATAAAAATAGCAAATAG
>NW_023622883.1:0-4551 GCF_014905685.2 Nematolebias whitei | reverse complement strand
CAGTAGTCCCTTGTTTATTGCGTTTTTAAACCCTTCCCACACTCTTGCAATATTCTAAACAATGTTTCTAAACGCTCTAAAAGAGCAAAGACTGTCATGATTTCAGCTCCCTGCCACCTCTCAGACACTCAGCCACCTGCAAGCGCTCCCAGCCACGCCCACTTCTCGCTCTGCACTGAGAACAGCTGATCAGCTGCAGGAGGAAGCTTATCCTGCTGTAAGGGCCGCACAGAGGTGCAGGAGGTGCTAAACAATTTAAAATAATTCATTTTAAATAAAAACTCAATGCCGATTGTGCTGCTCATCTATCAATCATCCCATTGTGTGTCATGTCCACTCTTATTTTGAAAAACCGCAATAGAGCGAGTCCGCGATAAATGAACCCCGAAGTATATATATATATATACTGTATATATATGTATGTATGTATACTTATATACGCATGGACAAAAGTCTGTGTAAATATTGTATGACTTTAGGTTTGGTCAAAACATCAAAGTTCATGTTCAATAATCCAGGTTGAAAAAATGTAACAATGTTCAGTCAGGTCATCTGGACGGTTTCTTCTTTTGTTGAGACGTCTCATCCTTCATCCAAAGGACTTCATCAATCAATGTCTCAACAAGAAAAGATACCGTCTACATGACCTGATGCATTTTGTTGGATTTTTTACCTGGATTATTGAGCATGAACTTTGATGTTTTGAACCACTTTGGCTATGGCTGCCTCAGAGGAGTCGATGGTGGAGAGGGCGGACCCCATGCAGACACCATCTATGTGAGTGTGCTGCTTGTGAGACTGAGTTTGTTGTGGCTCCTCGGACTGATGAAGTCCTTTGGATGAAGGACGAATCCTCTCAACAAAGAAAAGAAGCCACCCAGATGACCTGACTGAACTTTGTTGGCTTCAGGTTTAGTTTCTAATGTGAAAATCTGTGGTTTAATATTTTAGTTGCTGAAACGAACAAGTTGCAGAAAACATTTAGACAGCTGGGTTCAGTGTTTATAAAAGACCGCCTCTTCCGATTGTTCGTATCAATGAAGTGTATCTCGAGCTTGGTATCAAGTACAGCTGCTATCCTCTATTACCTGTAAACAGATACTGATCTACTTGCACTCACAGATGATTGAATAATTCATAGCTGTCAGACTCTTTAGTTTGCCTCTCTTACACTTCACATTTCCACCGGGCGGATCCGAGGAGCCCAGCTTTCATCAGAGGGCTGTAATCCTAACTGTTCATGGCCATTTCAGGCAACCCTTTGACGTGATTACTCTGAAACATTATCAACAGCAGGAGCATTAGGCCGACGATGATTAGATGAAATGTCAAACAGTCCCTGCTGCTAAAGCTACCTCTCTTTACAGACCTTTTCAACGTTAGCTTTGCCTGTTTACCTCGTGTTTAAGGTGAGTTTGGGTTTGTAATGCGTCGTGATTTTATGTGTGAATTTGCCAAAATAAAAACAAAGTTATGAAGCAATGACAGTGACCATCTACAGTGTGTTCTTGACCAAAAATGTCTTACACTGGCAGTGATAACAACTGGATTTTATATCAGTTCATGTACATAAAAGCAAAATACATATATGAAGAAAACACATTTTTTGACATGATGAATGGATCAAGGGTTCACAAAAAGTGTTATTCATAATCATCTTGAAGGCAAACCCTGACTACAAAATTAATTTTTCATTCTGTCTTCATTCAGTTGTATTTAGAGCAGGGCTATTCAACTAAACTGCTCAGGAGCCGGACATCCAGCAATTAAAGTCATTATGTAAATAAACCAAGTATTAAAATGATCTGTAACCTTTTAAATTTATTTATTTTGTTGCAGTGCATCATAAATGCAATAAACAAAACCCAAACCCGCCATTGGTGGGCCGGACTGAAGTCACCCGTGGGCTGCCAGTTGAATAGCCTTGATCTAGAATGAGCTCACAGAATACAGTAAAGCATCTGGATTGGGTCACAAGAAACGAGTCTGGAGCTCGGTTTGGGTTCAGGTACTGTCCTCGAAGCTGCCGCTGCTGCTGAATGACGAGCAGAACCTCATGGTGCTCATGGGATCAGAAACGTACCCTGTAAAAAGGATAAAAAAATAAACAGCGCTGACATTCAGACCACGCTGAGCTGCTTTTGTAATAAAAATTGATATTTACAACAAAGTCTGTATCACTCAATTCAAAGCAGCTCTTTTTTAGTTTAAGTTAGGAAAACTCAACAAACAAGAAACAAAATGTTGTTAAAAAAGGACAACTTGCTTTTCAAACCATTTCATAATGTCAGTTTTTATGAGAGTTTTAAATGTTCTGTAAGTTCATTCAATAAAACAGCTGGTTTCATTTCTAATGAAGCTTTCCTCAAGACCAGCTCCTGAATCCTAGCTGTAAAAGCTCATAAAAAAACACAAGCTCCAGCACTAAACTGTTAGTTCGCTGCCTCTCTTCTTCTAAAAACAGCAACTATGATTACGCTGGATGGTTGCATGTGATGTTTGCAGACAAACCGTTTCGATCGATGGGAGAGAATTGCATGTTCCTCCTGATTTCCTCCAGTGAAAGGCCGCCAGAAGCTCGGCGACGCTCACTGAAAGTGAACACAAACAACCTCAGCCGCATTCATTAATCAAACTGCAAAACAATCCGTGTCCAGAATTCTGCGCTGCCACATTTAGATGCAGGACGACAGGCGAGATGAGGACCAGGTACAAACAGAAGACATTCGATATGTTCAGCTTTCCCTTTCTGCAGGAGCATTGTATACAAAATTGATGACGGGTTTAAAAGACTGAAAGTGCTTCTTTTTTGGGGTTTCTAAAGAATCTTTTGTGTAGTATAAAATGTCATGCATGGTTTCCTTTGTTTCCTGTTTGGTTTCCAAGATACTCCTTTGTTCACATTTGCTCCACGCAACATAACTGGTCTCTGGTGCAACTCTTTAATATCTGTTTAGTGAATAAAGATTATGGTCCAATGACTAACAGTAGCCCAGAGAAGATTTATTCTCATGTGCTCTTCATTGCATCTTTTTAATAATTAAAAGTAATTCAACATTTCTTTCTTTAAGTTGCTTTATTTTAAGCTTCTTCTTTTTTAAACACTTTACTTTAAAGTTCTGTTGGTTACAGTTGTCCACTTTGTTTTCAAACAGCACTTATGTGCAGCTCCGGTTGTTCAAAAAGGAGTTTTATAAATAACACTGATTTGATCTGAGTAAAATTAAAGTAAAAATGAAAAGTGTTTAGCTGGATGTCTCCATCTGAAATTAAAAATTGAAAGTTTCTCACGTTTTCAAACTATTATTTTAGAAAAAGTCAGAACTTTGCAGGCGAATCGTCTGTTCACAACTGTTCTGCTTATTCTAATTGATGTTATTAATGAAGGTGATGGTTTATGGCCTGGTTCTGTTTTATTACTTAGTTCAAAAATTAAAGAGAAGAACTTGGTTGAATTATCAGTTTAAAGCAAGGGTTCTTAAACTTTTTGGGTTCAGGGTCTGGGACCCCTTACAGGGGAAATAACAATTTCAGGGACCCCTCATAACTCTCATGTTTATTATTCACTGTATTCACTGGTTAACTGGACATCATTAACTTCACGCAGACTCTCTCACTGGTACATTTTCATCTTTAAATCACTTCTTGGTCTGCTGTCTTCATACATCTCCTCCTACATGTCTCTGCGTGAGTGCAGCTACAGCGTGCGCTCTCAGGACATTATTACCTGCAGTGTTCCCTCAAAGAGAACAGAACTTGGCAAAAGGGCCTTCTCCTACTCCACTTCTGTTTCCTGGAATATCTTACAAAAACACCTGAAGCTCTCGACCTTGACCTCTCTAAGTGGCTTCAAACGTCTGTTAAGTTCCTGACAAGAACCAATGCAGACATGTTCCTGTTTTAAGTTTTCTACATTTGCCTTATAATCTAGCTGTGTACTACTTTTTTGCCATATTATTTTATTTGTAAAAAAAAAAAATAAGAAAAGAAAATCTGGATGCCTCTTTTATGACCGTCTATTGAAGTCGTTGTTGTCCACTGTTGTCATCATTCTTTGCTAAGAAATCAGGTCTCTCTTTTAAATGAGTCCCCGAGGCTCAATGGGATTAACCTGGCTATATAAAGGTTGAATGAATATTAATAAGTTTCATCAATTTGGCTCTTTAATGCAATGGAAATAATTGTGTAACATAAATGCTGTTTTTAATACTGTTAATACAATTTTTAAACTTTTAAACATGGGGTATTTTTCATTCAAGACAAACTTAAATAAGTTTTTTTTAATTCAACTTCCAAAAATTACAGAAAATTAACAGTATCAAAAACCACTTTAAAACTTTACCTATTCACTTAATGAACATACATGTATTTCCACTTTTTCAAATTATTACAGAAAACTCTTTACATAAAACTGAACAGAATCATAACAGCAGTAGTCACACCAAGTAACAGGGATTCATTTGTAAAATGATCGATGCCAGAATCCAAATAGCGGGCGGGTCATTTTGGTGTATTTTAACAGGTTGTTAAACATGTACGTGCTTGTAATAT
>NW_023622882.1:0-4552 GCF_014905685.2 Nematolebias whitei | reverse complement strand
CCCAGAAACAGGTGGAGACCATCAGCAGTAATCAGAGAGAGAGAGAGAGGTGTGACATGCAGCAGGCTGTCAGAAGCAGCAGAGGAAAATACCAGAGGAGCAGAGAAGAATATCAAACAGTGAACAGAGTGATAAATAAAAGGAAAAAACAGAGTGTAAACTGTGACAGATCCGCCCCTTAAGGCACGGCACCTGACGCGCCCCGAGGTTGGTCCGGGTGAAGACGATGGAAGTCTTTGATGAGGGACTTGTCGATGATGTGACGGGAGGGGACCCAAGAGCGTTCTTCTGGGCCGTATCCCTCCCAGTCGACCAGATAGTGGACTCCTCGGCCCCATCTCCTGGAACGGAGGAGTCGACGTATGGTGTAGGCGGGTGCCCCATCGATGATCCGGGCGGGTGGGGGGGTTTCTGGGGCGGGGTGAAAACGGGAGGGCAAGAAGGGCTTGATCTTGGATACGTGGAAAGATGGGTGGATTCTCATGGACTTGGGTAGAGATAGGCGGACTGAAACTGGGTTGATGACTTTGGATATGGGGAAAGGGCCAATAAAACGGGGAGCAAGTTTGCGTGAGTCTACTTTTAATGGGAGGTCTCTGGTGGAGAGCCATACCTTTTGACCCTCCTGATAAGTGGGTTGTTGAGACCTCCGCCGGTTAGCCCCTTTAACATAGGCTGTGGAGGTCTCCAGGAGGGCTCGTCTGGCTCTCCGCCAAATGCGTTGGCAGCGTAAGGCTGACTGGTGAGCAGAGGGTACTTGGGCTTCACGTTCCTGGAGGGTGATAAGAGGGGGCTGAAAACCAAAAACAGTATAAAACGGGGACAGACCGGTAGCAGATGAAGGGACGGTGTTGAGGCCGTGTTCAACCCAGGACAGGTTGGGGGACCACTGGCTGGGATCCTTCTGACAGAGGATCCTCAGCTTGGCCTCGACCTCCTGGTTCGCCCTCTCCGTCTGGCCATCCGTCTGGGGATGAAAGCCAGAGGAGAGGCTAATGGAGACCCCCAGGAGGCCGCAAAACTCTCTCCAGAATTTAGAGATAAACTGAGGTCCTCTGTCAGAAACGATATCCGTTGGCAGACCGTGCAGGCGAAAAACCTCACGTGACATGATCCCAGCCAGGACCTTGGCTGAGGGGAGCTTGGGAAGGGGGACCAGGTGGACCATTTTGGAGAACCGGTCAATGACCGTCAGAATGACGGTATTGCCAGCAGAGGAGGGAAGACCAGTGATGAAATCAAGGCTGATGTGGGACCATGGGCGTGACGGGATAGGAAGGGGACGGAGGAGACCAGAAGGGGGACGACGTGAGGATTTTGCTTGGGAACAGGCAGGGCAGGATAAAACAAAAGAGCGCACGTCCTGGTTTAGCGTGGGCCACCAGAACTGTGCGCGAACTAAAGAGACAGTCTTAGAAAAACCAGGGTGACAAACTAGGCGGGAGCTGTGGCAAAACTTGAGGACTTCTTGAATAAAATCAGGGGGTACAAATAATCGGTCAGGGGGACAGTTGGTTGGAGGAGGGTGCAACTGGTTGGCCTGTCGCAGGTCCAGTTCCAATTGAGTGACAGCCAGGCGGGCAGAGTTCGGGAGGATAAACTCCCCGGTGGGAGGGGGCGAGGAACAAGAATCCTCCTCCATGATGCGAGAGAGGGCATCAGGTTTGGTGTTCTTGTGACCGGGTCTATAGGTGAGTGCAAAGTTGAAACGAGAAAAGAAAAGTGCCCACCTGGCTTGTCGAGGGTTGAGGCGTTTGGCCGACTTAAGGTATTCGAGATTTTTATGGTCGGTCCAAACCTGGAATTGGAACTGGGCGCCCTCCAACCAGTGCCTCCACTCCTCCAGCGCCAGCTTAACAGCGAGCAGTTCACGTTCCCCGACGTCGTAGTTCCGTTCAGCTGGTGATAGGCTTCTAGAGAAGAAAGCACAGGGGTGAATAATTCCTTCCTCGTTTTGTTGGCTGAGAACTACCCCCACACCCACACTAGACGCGTCTACTTCTAAGATAAATGGTACCTCGGGGTTGGGGGTATGGAGAACAGGGGCAGTAGAAAACAGAGTCTTTAATTTATTAAAGGCTGCATTAGCTGCCTCAGTCCATAGGAACCTCTTTTTAGAGGAGGTGAGAACATGGAGGGGGTTAGCAATGAGGCTATAGTCTTTAATGAATCTACGATAAAAGTTGGCAAACCCCAAGAATCTCTGTAGCTGTTTCCGATCCTTGGGTACTGGCCAATCTAGTACCGCAGACACCTTATCGTGACTCATTTCAACCAAGTTTGGTGAAATCTTAAAACCGAGAAAGGATGTGGATGACTGGTGGAAATCGCATTTCTCAGCTTTGACAAATAGGTTATTTTGTAGTAACCGGGTGAGAACAGATCTGACGTGTTTTTTGTGTGATGTTAAGTCTTTGGAAAAAATTAAAATATCGTCAAGGTAAACAAAAACAAACTGATTGACCATGTCCCTTAGGACATCATTGACCAGAGACTGGAACACTGCTGGGGCGTTGGTCAAACCAAAGGGCATGACCAAATATTCGTAGTGACCATTGGGTGCGTTGAAGGCCGTCTTCCACTCATCTCCCTCACGGATGCGTATCAGATGATACGCATTACGGAGGTCAAGTTTGGTGAAGACGGAAGCGCCTTGGATGAGGTCAAAGGCAGATGACATTAAAGGGAGAGGGTATTTGTTCTTTATGGTCATCTTGTTTAACCCTCTATAGTCTATGCAGGGTCTTAAGGATCCGTCCTTTTTCCCCACAAAGAAGAACCCAGCTCCGGCTGGGGAGGTAGAGGGTCTGATGATGCCGGCTTGAAGCGAGGTCTTGATGTACTCCTGCATGGCTTCTTGTTCAGGAGTAGATAGGGCGTACAGGGCCCCTTTAGGGGGAGTAGACCCAGGGGCCAAGTCAATAGGGCAGTCGTAAGACCTGTGGGGTGGTAACGAGGTGGCCTTGACTTTATTAAAAACCTCCTTTAGGTCATGGTATTCTTTGGGAACCTTAGAAAGGTCTGGGTAGGTCTCTTCAATATTGTCCCTGGGCACAGAGGGAATAACCGCATCGAAAAGACAAGATGCTAAGCAGTTATCAGACCACCCCACAATCTCCTTCTGTTGCCAGTTGATGTGTGGGTTATGTTTTGAAAGCCATGTGGCCCCTAGGACAACAGGAGAATGTGGAGATTTGATAATAAAAAACTGTAAAGTCTCCTTGTGATTACCTCCTATGATTAATGTCACAGGTTCAGAAATTAATGAAGAGTCGTGAAGAGGGTGACCATCTAAGGCAACAATGGACAGAGGTCTGGGGGATTTTAACGGTTTTATTCCTAGCTCTCGGGCAAATTGAAGGTCCATGAACTCAGAATCAGCCCCTGAGTCGATGAGTACTTTTGTGGAGGTGCAGGTCTTACCAGGAGCGGACAGCTCAGCAGGAAAAGTGAAGGGTGAGGAGATTACAAGGTTCTGGGTCTGACTCAGCAGGAGCCTCCTCTTCTCTGCTGAGTCTGGTCTTTTAACGGACAGTTGGAGATGTTGTGAGTATTTTGGCCACAGTAGAAACACAACCGATGTCGACGTCTCCTCTCCCGTTCCTCTGGGGTGAGGCGGCTGCGTCCAATCTGCATGGGCTCCTCTTGTGATGTTTCTGGTGGATGTGGTGGAGAGGGAGGTCCCAGGGTAAGTCGTCTGGGCACCTCTCTTGGTTCCTCGAGGGGTCTTGAAGTTCTGCTGACCCTTTCAGCTCGTTCCCGAGACCTCTCCATCAAGCGCAGATCCACCCTTGTCGCCAAATCCTCCAAGTCCTTCAGTGAGTCTGGGTATCGCTTGGTTGCCAGGTAGTCCTTGATCTCCTCATTAAGTCCTCGGTAAAAAGAATCAGTTAAAGCCTCTTCATTCCATTTGCTACTAGCAGCCGTAGTGTGAAAATCAATAATATACTCAGTAACTCTTCGTTTACCTTGCTTCAATGTAAACAGTCTACGAGCAGCCTCTCTTTCTGGGAGGATGGGGTCAAAAACTCTACACAGCTCTTTAGAGAATTCAAGAAAAGAGTAGCAGTACCTTGAGTCTTTTTGCCATTCAGATGTTCCCCAAGACTTAGCCTTTCCAGACAGGAGGGACACGGTATACGCCACCTTCGCACGTTCAGAGGGGAAGGCTGAGGGCTGGAGCTGAAAATTAATCTCACATTGCGTTAAGAATGGTCGGCACTGGTCCGGTGCCCCTGAAAACAGTTCTGGTGGTGTCAAACGTGGTTCCCGGAGAGGTTTGCTCTTGGTTCCAGTATGTGCATGACTGCCGACATGACTTGAGTCCTGAGGATCAGAGTGAGGAGTAAGAGTCTTAATCATGTTTATGATTTCGTTCATGCCGGACTCTAACTTATTGATGGCACCTTCCACACCAGAGCGCCATTCTGAGCCCGGTGTAGGATCCATAATTTGGCCAGATCAATCTGTCACGGATCTGATGGCAGAGGATCCCACACACAAACTCAGAATGGTTTTAAAATGTTTATTGAATGAATAAACAGCTTCTGAT
>NW_023622881.1:0-4553 GCF_014905685.2 Nematolebias whitei | reverse complement strand
CGGCTGTTTTTAATACGTTGGACCAAACTGAGACGTAATTTAAACATTTTTGACTAAACTCCCTCCGTTTCAGTTCGTCGGCTCCGAACTCTCCTGAAGTCTCAGCTCAGTGACTTTTACCGTAAAGTCTCGTATTTTGAGACAAATAATTTGAGAGTTGAACTTAAAACCTTCAATGAATTTTAAATGTTCAATTTGATGTTTAGATTTCTGCAGAAACTCTATTTTTAATATTTTTTATTTTCAGAATCAAACTTCAGCCGACGAGCTGAAAGTGTTTATAATAATACGTATAATTAAATAATTGGAGCCACCAGCGCTCGTTAGCTCGCGGCTGTAACGACCTTAGAGTCCGTTCAGTTTCTCTCGTCTTGACGTCGTTGTCTCCATAAAGACGTGCGTTTGTTTCCTGAAGTCCAGGACGGAGTTTCACTTCAGTTTATTTATAAAGCACCAAGTCACAAGAAACTTGTCTCGGGACTTTACAGGAACATTCACAGACATTTACTTCCTGCGAACGTTCGGGCCTCAGATTGTGGTTTGGATCTGTCCTGCTGCGAGTCGGCCAGGACGGTGGCACAGCGGTCGACATGGGGGTCGCCGGTGCTCATGTCCATCAATCACTGTGCGAGGGGCGGGGGACACTCTGGACAGGTCGCACGTCCATCGGCCACTAGGGGGTGTAGATCACCAGCTTTACCACGATACGATAATATATTGATCTGTTTGTATGACGATACGATTTTTATCGATATCAAAGTCTCACGATACGATTCTATTCACAAGTCTGCGGTCGATATTTTGTGATATCAAATGTCCCGTCTCATTTACATATAAATAAATTTACAAAAACAATTCAAATATGATTCAACCATTTTATTTCTGTTATTACAGGCACCAGGCATTTAACTGAAAAACATTTTTTATTAATGAATGAAAAATAAAAATAAATGACCTGTTCAGTAAAGTCTCACATTTCTCATGTTTAAGTGCATTTTTTAAACCAGTTAACTTAAAAGTGACCTGATGACCTTTGACTTATACAGAAACAGATGTTGATGTTCCATAACATGACGATCAACGCCGTGTTGGTTCTTCATATTTCTTGTTTCCCGAGTATTGAACTCACACGTGTCACGTGTTACACACGACATGAGTTCTGTCTGTTGGAATCTAATTGTTTCCACACAGTTCATTTAAGAGAGAATCTCATTTTCTGTGTTTTCTGCCTCGTCTGCCATGTTGCTGAGGCGGCCGCAGCCGCGCACGGAAATGGTGACACAGACGGCCTTAGGGATTTCAAAATAAAAGCGTATTTTAAAGATGACGATATGAATCGATGTTTTCGTTTTACCACGATATAATTGAATCATTAATCATTTAATGGATGTATTGATTTAAATCCATGTATTGTTACACCCCATCAGACACAGAGACAATTCAGAGTTAGTCAGTCTAACATGCATGTTTTTGGTCTGTGGGAGGAAACTGGAGCACCCTGAGAAAACCCACGCAGCACGGAGAGAACATGCAAACTGATTTACTGTTGATCAGGAGTCACGACAGGCGTGTGCTGGTGCTCAGACTGTGCGTTGAGGATGACTCAGCTACTACCACACTATTATCAGTAACACTGACGGAGTTATGGATGTTTCTGTGTTCGCTGGGACAACCAGACTCCAAAGTTAATCTTCTCTATGTTCTTCCAGTAATTAGTTACTGAGTTTGATTAAAGTGGTCACTGGTGCATAAGATATTTTGCTAACAGATCATAAAGACACTGTAAACTCCACTTTGCCTTCAGCAGCTGGATCAAAAGAATCCAGTCTTTCAGGTGCAAACTCAACGGAAAACCTCCAGTTTTAAACGTAGCGTGTACAGATCCTGCCTTGGGGGTCTCTCAGGGTCTAAAGCTGAGCCTGGCACCCCACGAAGTCGGGGTACAAGACCGTACCCAACAAACCAGTTGTTGCTCCAGTCGTACAGGGGTACAGGTGACGCCTTGAAGAACGCTACATTTTGTACTGTTTGTACCTTTAAAGGAGCTTTTTACCTCTTCATGGTACTTTTTCATTTAGAGATCAATAATGTACCTTAAAATGTACACAAATACAGTATAAAATGTACCTTAAAGTACCTTAAAATGTACACAAATACAATATAAAATGTACCTTAAAGGACCTTAAAATGTACACAAATACAGTATAAAATGTACCTTAAAGTACCTTGAAATGTACACAAATGCAGTATAAAATGTACCTTAAAGTACCTTAAAATGTACACAAATGCAGTATAAAATGTACCTTAAAGTACCTTAAAATGTACACAAATGCAGTATAAAATGTACCTTCATGTACCTTAAAATGTACACAAATGCAGTATAAAATGTACCTTCATGTACCTTAAAATGTACACAAATACAGTATAAAATGTACCTTCATGTACCTTAAAATGTACACAAATGCAGTATAAAATGTACCTTAAAGTATCTTGAAATGTACACAAATGCAGTATAAATGTACCTTTAAGTGCAGTTGGAGGTACACCAGAGGCACCACGCCTCTGTACCTGTTTGTGTTCATGCATCTTATATGTTTTTCCCGTGCTCAGGATGTTTTGGTGAGGACCGACGTGTCACGGGGCGGGGTCTTCTCTTGGCGTGCAGCCGTGGTTCTTCCATCTGTCGTCTTCACCCACAGGGATTTTATAGAAATGTTTCCCTCCAACGCTGACATCACTCTTTGGGTTGACGGCCCTAAACGTCCCCAGTCCCCTCGTCTGAGATGGCGTCTGGTGGTTTTGGCAGCTGGACCGGTTCTGGCTGCCAAGCGCTCCTCTGCCTGACGGCCTCGTTCAGCTGAAGACAAACGCCGGCTCGGTCTTCTAACGTTGGGCTCGAGCCGGCAGCCGCGTAGTTCAGCTCATCTGTCAGCGAGCCTCGGCAAGGGGTGACTCAGCAAAAAGAGGGGAGACATTAGAGGACGAGGACAGGGAGAAGACGAGAGCGGAGCTGTGGAGGAGGAGAACAGATGGGCTTTGTTGATGCCTCACTGGTCTCAGAGGTGGCCGGTTTGATTCTCTGCTGGTTTATCTGAGCACGTGGGGGAGGCAGTGGGTTTGAAAACACCAACAGATCCATTTCGGTCCTGAAGGATCACCAAAACCTGAATCCTGTGAGTCTGTCTGTTAGCAAAATATGCCACGATCCAGCCACTGGGTAACTGGAGTGAACCCAGTGGAGCTGTTCTACTTCAGTTCTACAGATATCACAGTAAATGTGGTGTGGTAGTAGCTGAGCGTCCTCCTCAACACTAACTGGACAAAGCCTTCCTGTGGTGCGGCGGCCATCTTCACTGTCTGTCATGAAAGGCAGCGAGTGACGTGCATGATTTTTAGGAACGCTCGGCCTTTTCTAAGAATAGTACAACTTTTCTGTTTTTTAATTGTTGTTCTGTTTCTGCAACGTTGTAGAGTTCACCTGAACCCCATGCAGTGGGCCAGGAGATATTTTGCTAACAGACAACAAGAGCAGTCGATGATGCACAGTCTGTCTCTGCTACGTCACTTTTAGTTTAATCTCTGCAGAACTGGGAGAGTTTGACACTTTTCATGTTCTCTGAGCTCAGCTGGCTGCGGCGGCCATCTTGAATTGTTGCAGTTAGTGGTTAAACGTCAAGATCATAAACCAGACGTTCTGCTGAACTGGAAGGAAATTAAAAAGGTCAGATTTTAATAATTGAATCTCACGTAACGTAAATCAGTTACATAACTGTGTGTGTGCACGCAACACATCCTTGTCTCCATGGTAACTGCATCATCTGTGTGTCCCTCACACTTCTCCTTCCTGTGGTGTTTATTTATTTATTTGTGTTGTTTTCGACCTCGTTGTTTACTCCAGGTCGTTGATGTTTATCTGTAAGCGTCAACTGAAGCGTGTGCTCAGGAACACGTGAACACGCAGGTGCTCAGGTGGTGGAGTACACACACGTGTTCCTCTTCGTGTTTGACGGCAACAGAGCGAGAACGTGTTCAATCTGAACAGATTTAATGAAACTCGACCCGATTCAAGATGGCCGACCTGAGAAAACACAGAATGGATGGTTGGTTGGCTGGTTGGATGGTGGTTAACAGTTTTTTTGGTTAACTGGTTGGTTGGTTGTTTAGTTGGTTGGTCAGTTAACTAGTTGGTTAACAGGTTGGTGGGTGGGTTGGTTGATTGATTGGCTGGCTGTTGGTTAACTGGTTGGTTTGTTGGTTAAACGGTTTGCTAAGTATTTGAATGTTGGTTGGTTGGTTGGTGGTTAACAGTTTTTTTGGTTGGATGGTGGTTAACAGTTTTTTTGGTTGGATGGTGGTTAACAGTTTTTTGGTTAACTGGTTGGTTGGTTGTTTAGTTGGTTGGTCAGTTAACTGGTTGATGAACTAGTTGGATGGTTGGCCAGTTAACTAGTTGGTTAACTGGTTGGTGGGTGGGATGGTTAATTGGTTGGCTGGTTGTTGGTTAACTGGTTGGTTTGTTGGTTAACTGGTTTGCTAAGTATTTGAATGTTGGT
>NW_023622880.1:0-4553 GCF_014905685.2 Nematolebias whitei | reverse complement strand
GAACCAGGGGCAGGATCCGAGATGACCAGAAAACTGTAGACACAAGATAAAAGGTAAGATATCCTCTCCATATACTCAACAAACTGGCTAGAAGCACAAATACCCGGAAGGAATTAATGCTCCAGCAACGAGAAGAGCTTGACTGCAGCCTTATGTAGTAGAGGAGCTCGTCAGGTAGATGGTCGTCAGCTGTGGATGATTGGCGGCCATCTTGGAGCTGCAGCAAGTTCAACTCTTACAGTACCCCCCCTTCACGAGTCGCCCCTGGGCGACCCAAGGCGCTTCTCGGGGTGGGCCTTGAAGAAGGCGGTGATAAGGCTGGGGTCCAATATGAAGGAACAAGGGATCCAGGATCGCTCCTCCGGGCCATAGCCCTCCCAGTCCACGAGGTACTGGAAGCCCCTGCCCCGGCGACGGACATCCAGAATGGTACGGACAGTGAAAGCTGGATGGTTGTCAGTAAGTCGGGTGGGTGGAGGGAGGTCGGCCGGAGGGCACAATGGGCTCTCTGAAACAGGTTTTACCTGAGAAACGTGGAAGGTAGGATGGATTCTCGAGGAGCTGGGGAGCTGTAGGCGCACAGCCGAGGGATTGATGATCCTGTCAATGGTGAAAGGACCGATGAAGCGAGGAGCCAATTTCCTGGGAGTGTCCTTGAGATGAATGTCTCTGGTGGATAACCACACCTTCTGGCCCACCTGATAAGAAGGTGCGGCGGAATGGTGACGGTCCGCGAACCTCTTGTTTTGAGCCGCAGTGCGAAGAAGAGCCGCCCTTGTTTGGCGCCAGACACGTCTACAACGGCGGAAGTGGTGCTGGACAGACGGCACTGAAACCTCTGTATCCTGACTGGGGAACAAGGGAAGGAGATAGCTCAGAGAAGCCTCAAAAGGTGACATACCTGTGGCCGAGGAGGTATGCGAGTTGTGGGCGTACTCGACCCACACAAGATGTTGACTCCATGCTGAGGGGTTATGCTCCACAATGCACCTCAGGGTGGTCTCCAGCTCTTGGTTGCACCTTTCAGTCTGTCCGTTTGACTGAGGATGATAACCCGAAGTGAGACTGGTGGATGCCCCCAATGTCCTGCAGAAACAACGCCAAACTTGGGAAATAAACTGTGGTCCTCTGTCAGAGACCACATCAGAAGGGATGCCATGAATCCTAAAAACTTGTTGGACCAAGATCTGAGCTGTCTCCATGGCTGACGGGAGCTTGGGTAGTGGGACAAAATGTGCTGCTTTAGAAAACCTGTCGATGATAGTTAGGATTGTGGTGTTACCTTCAGAAGGGGGTAACCCGGTGACGAAGTCCACTGAAATATGAGACCAGGGACGGCTAGGTGTCGGCAGAGGCTGTAGGAGACCGGCAGGAGGCTGAGTACCGGTCTTGTTCCTGGCACAAGTGGAGCAAGCCGCAACAAAGTCCTTGACATCCTTGGAAAGAGTGGGCCACCAGAAATGTCTCTTCGTAAGAGACAGCATACGTGCTGTACTGGGATGACATGAGAGTCTATTGGTGTGGAGCCAGTCAAGTACCTTAGACCTCATATGAGAGGGGACAAACAAAGTGCCAGGGGGACCAGTGCCCAGATCAGGTTCCGTCAGGTGGGCTTCACGAACCTCTCTTATAATAGGCCATGTAAGGGCTCCGACAATGCAGACCGGGGAGATGATGCCCTCCACAGGTTCTGGAGTGTCTGGAGGAGAAAACTGGCGGGAGAGAGCGTCATTCTTGATGTTCTTGGTACCAGGTCGGAACGTCAGTGTGAAGTTAAAACGGTTAAAAAATAAGGACCAGCGTGCCTGTCTGGGGTTTAACCGTTTAGCCTCTCTCAAATATGTAAGGTTCTTGTGATCTGTCCAAATCAGGAAGGGAGTCTCTGTGCCCTCAAGCCAATGGCGCCATTCCTCCAAAGCTAATTTAATGGCCAATAAGTCTCTGTTGCCCACATCATAATTTATCTCTGCTTGGGACAGTCGGCAGGAAAAGAATGCACAGGGGTGTACCTTGCCATCCAGGAGCGACCTCTGGGATAGGACAGCCCCGACTCCAGTATCAGATGCATCCACCTCGAGGATAAACTGCCGTGTGGGGTCTGGATGACAGAGAATGGGTGCAGATGAGAATAAATCCTTTAGCTTACCAAAAGCAGCGTCGGCCTCAGGAGTCCATTTAAATGCTCTGGTCGTGGAGGTAAGCTGAGATAGGGGTGCGGCGATGCGGCTGTAATTCTTGATGAAACGCCTATAAAAGTTTGCGAACCCCAAGAATCGTTACAGTTGTTTCCATGTTTCCGGGACTGGCCACTCCACCACTGCCTTAGTTTTCTCGGGGTCGGTCCTGAAAAACCCCTCCCCGAAGATAAACCCCAAAAAGGACACAGATGAGGCATGGAAATCACACTTCTCACCCTTCACAAAGAGTTGATTCTCGTAGAGCCTTTGTAGAACTGTTCTAACATGGTTAACGTGTTCATCCTTGTTTCTTGAATAAATGAGGATGTCGTCGAGGTAGACGAAAACAAAGTCCCCAATAAAATCCCTTAACACATCGTTGACCAAAGCCTGGAATACTGCAGGAGCGTTAGTGAGCCCAAAAGGCATCACCAGATACTCAAAGTGACCCAACGGGGTTCTGAATGCGGTTTTCCACTCATCGCCTTGTCTGATGCGAACCAAGTTATATGCATTGCGTAAGTCCAGTTTAGTGAAAATGGTGGCTGGTTGTAACTGCTCTTGGATGGAATTGATTAATGGAAGGGGGTATTTATTTTTAATGGTGATGTTGTTGAGTTCACGGTAGTCGATGCAGGGACGCAGAGACTTATCCTTCTTGGTGATAAAAAAGAATCCTGCACCTAGAGGTGAAGTTGATGGGCGAATAATCCCCGAGTCGAGGGATTCCTCAGTGTATGACCTCATAGCCTCCCTCTCAGGACCGGAGATATTAAAAAGGCGGCTAGAGGGCAGAGAGGCTCCCGGAAGGAGGTCGATGGAACAATCATAGTGGCAGTGTGGAGGTAGTGATAAGGCCCTCTGTTTGTTGAAAACAGGAGCTAAATCGTGGTACTCAGAAGGAACACCGGACAGATCGGTCTCACAGGACTCTAATTTGGGCTTGGACATGTTTGAGACCCCTGAGCGAAGACAGCACTTTAAACACTTGTCGCTCCACCTTTCTACCCTTCCTAGCTCCCGATTAATGTGGGGATTATGGTTCTTAAGCCAGGGGTACCCAAGGATTAATTGAGAGGTGGGCAACTCAAATACAAAAAAGCTAGTGGTCTCATGATGGTTTCCTGAGGTTATTAAATGAAGGTCTGCTGTCTTAAAATTGACCTGGGCCAAAAACTCCCCTGTAACCCCGGCTATAGAGATAGACTCAATCCCCTTGACTGGAAGGGAGAACTCCTTAACTAAATCTTGACTGATTAAATTTTGTTCGGCACCCGAATCAATTAAGGCTGTGACAGAGAAATGATTTTGATTGATTAGAATTACAGTAGGTAAGGTAAGTCTCAAAGGAGGGGAGATTGATGCCGTGCCCACCCGTATCTCCCTCTTTATTGGTGGACGTTGGAGTTTCCCTGAAGCGGGCAGGAGGCTACAAAGTGCCCGTTTTTCCCACAATAAATACACAAGCCCAATTTTCTACGTCTCTGCTTTTCTTGAGGAGTCAAACGGGTACGACCAATCTGCATTGGTTCGGGCCGATCAAACTGTGAGTTAGAAAACTCTCCCTGGGACTTGTAGTCTTCTGGGGTAAAACTGTAGTTGTACGCCCCACTCAGCGGTTCTGCGGAACCGGAAGGATTCTGGGAGTTGTAGTCCCGCTCCCTACGGCGTTCCCGGAAGCGTTCGTCGAGGGAGATCGCTAAGTTAATTAGCGCGTCAAAACTAGACGGCTCATCACGAGCGGCGATCTGATCCTTCACATAATCGGACAGTGAATTCAAAAAGGTACCTTGCAAGGCTCTGTCATTCCAACCTGTTTGGGCCGCCAGGATGCGGAAGTCGAGAGCATGTTCGGACGCCGGTCGCCGGCCCTGCCGTAATCCCAGCAGATGCTTCTCGGCGTTGGATTGCTGCAGCGGACGGTCGAAAATCCTACAAAACTCGGTGAGTAGAGAGTCAAAAGACACAGTCTCAAGTTCATGGAGGTGAAGAAATGAAGTAGCCCATTTTAGAGCGTCTCCCTTGAGTTGATTAATGAAGAAGTTTATTTTAGCGATGTCTGAAGAAAAATACTGGGGAGCCCGCTTAAAGGCGGGTTTGCATTGTAAAAGAAAACCTCTGCATTGATCAGGGTCTCCAGAAAAAAGTTCAGAAGGTTTAACAAACAGTTCTTGGTTTGTGGAATGACTTACAGGGCTGAATTCGGTAGGACTCGGTAACGGCGAAGCTGCGACTGTGGGAGAAGGAGAAACAAGTTGTCTGTTAATAGCATGAACCATGCATCCTAGTTCCAGTAAGTTTGCCTGGGTGCTCTGTTGTTGGGCCATATTTTTCTTAAGAACCTCTCCAAAATTGTCCATGTTCTCAGCGTTAACG
>NW_023622879.1:0-4554 GCF_014905685.2 Nematolebias whitei | reverse complement strand
GATGATTAGCGGCCATCTTGGAGCTGCAGTGAGTCTCACTCTTACAGTACCCCCCCCTCACGGATCGCCTCCTGGCGATCCGAGTCTCTTCTCAGGGTGGGCCCTGAAGAATGCGGTGATTAGGCTGGGGTCCAAAATGAAGGAGCGGGGAATCCACGAACGCTCCTCAGGACCGTACCCCTCCCAATCCACAAGGTACTGGAAACCTCTCCCCCGGCGTCGGACGTCCAAGATGGTACGGACGGTGAATGCCGGGTGATTGTCGATAAGCCGGGCGGGTGGAGGGAGGTCGGCAGGCGGGCACAAAGGACTCTCAGAGACGGGCTTGAGCTGAGAAACATGGAAGGTTGGATGGATCCTCATAGAGTCAGGAAGTCGAAGACGTACTGCAGAAGGGTTGACGATCTTGATTATAGGGAATGGACCAATGAACTTGGGTGCCAACTTCCTGGGAATGTCCTTCAGGGTGATGTCTCTGGTAGAAAGCCAAACTCTCTGTCCCACCCGATAGGATGGTGCGGCGGATCGGTGCCGGTCCGCAAACCTTTTATTCTGCTCTGCCGTGCGTAACAGTGCTGCTCTTGCTTGGCGCCAGATGCGTCGACAGCGGCGAAAATGGTGCTGAACTGAAGGCACCGAAATGTCCGTCTCCTGGCTGGGGAACAAAGGAGGCAAGTAACCCAGAGAAGCCTCAAAAGGGGACATACCTGTGGCTGTGGAGGTATGAGCATTGTGGGCATATTCTACCCAGACCAGATGTTGGCTCCATGCTGACGGGTTGCCCTCCACGAGACACCTCAGGGTGGTCTCAAGCTCTTGGTTACAGCGTTCCGCTTGACCGTTTGACTGTGGGTGATAACCCGAGGTGAGACTGGTGGATGCCCCTAAGGAGGTACAAAAACAGCGCCACACCTGGGAGATGAATTGGGGGCCTCTGTCGGAGACTATGTCAGAGGGGATACCGTGGATGCGAAAAACTTGTTGGACCAATACCTGGGCCGTCTGCATAGCTGAGGGCAACTTTGGGAGTGGAATGAAGTGAGCCGCCTTAGAAAACCTGTCAATGACCGTGAGTATGGTAGTGTTACCGTCTGAGGGTGGTAAACCGGTGACGAAATCCACGGCGATGTGAGACCACGGGCGACTGGGCGTGGGCAAGGGCTGAAGAAGACCTGCTGGAGGTTGTGTGCCAGTCTTGTTCCTGGCACAGGTGGGGCAGGCTGCCACAAACTCCTTCACATCATGTGGCAGAGTAGGCCACCAGAAATGGGTCCTAGTAAGGGAAAGCATGCGAGAGATACCGGGGTGACACGAGAGCTTATTAGTGTGCACCCACTCGAGTACCTTGGACCTCATTGACGAGGGGACGAAAAGTGTGCCAGGAGGGCCTGTGCCTGGATCTGGTTCCAATTGATGAGCTCGTTGAACCTCCTTGGCAATGGGCCAGGTGAGGGCTCCAATGATGCAAACTGGAGGCAGGATGCTCTCCTCGGACTCCGGGGCTTCTGGAGGAGAAAACTGGCGAGACAAAGCGTCGGGTTTGACATTCTTGGATCCAGGTCTGAATGTCAGCAAATAATTGAAACGGGTGAAAAAAAGTGACCAACGTGCCTGCCTGGGGTTCAATCGTTTTGCGTCTTTGAGATATGTGAGATTTTTGTGGTCTGTCCATATGAGAAAAGGTACCTCAGTGCCCTCAAGCCAGTGACGCCACTCCTCCAATGCCAATTTCACAGCCAGTAATTCCCTATTGCCCACATCATAGTTTTTTTCTGCCGGCGACAAACGACGAGAAAAGAAAGCACAAGGATGTACCTTATTGTCCTTGGGTGATCTCTGAGATAATATTGCGCCGACTCCGGTGTCAGATGCATCCACCTCCAGGATAAACTGACGAGCTGGGTCTGGATGGCAGAGGATGGGAGCAGAAGAGAAAAGATGTTTTAACTTACAAAATGCAGAGTTGGCTTCCGGGGTCCATTGAAAAGTTCTGTTGGTGGAAGTGAGCTGGGAGAGAGGTGCTGCGATACGGCTGTAGTCCTTGATGAAACGCCTATAGAAGTTGGCAAAACCTAGGAAGCGTTGCAACTGCTTCCTGGTGTCCGGTACTGGCCACTCCACCACCGCCTTAGTCTTTTCCGGGTCGGTCCTGTAGTGCCCCTCCCCGAAGATAAACCCCAAAAATGAGACGGAGGTGGTGTGGAAATCACATTTTTCACCTTTCACAAAGAGTTGGTTTTCATACAGCCTTTGAAGTACCATTCTGACTTGTGAGACATGATCTTGCTTGTTCCTAGAGTAGATGAGAATATCATCTAAATAAACAAATACAAAGTGCCCAATAAAATCTCTTAATACGTCATTAATCAGTGCCTGAAAAACAGCGGGAGCATTGGTGAGACCAAATGGCATAACAAGATATTCAAAGTGTCCCATAGGTGTCTTGAAAGCTGTTTTCCATTCATCACCCTCCTTGATCCGGACGAGATGATAAGCGTTGCGAAGGTCCAGTTTGGTGAAGATGGTAGCGGTCAGTAACTGTTCGTGGATAGAGTCTATTAACGGTAGCGGATACTTGTTTTTTATGGTTATGTGGTTTAGTCCTCGATAATCGATGCATGGACGTAAAGTCTTGTCCTTCTTGGAAACAAAAAAGAAACCTGCCCCTACTGGAGAGGTTGACGGACGGATAATTCCGGAATCAAGGGACTCCTCAATGTAAGCTTGCATGGTGCTACGTTCAGGGCCCGACAGATGGAAAAGACGGCTAGTTGGTAGTGTAGCTCCTGGTAGAAGGTCAATGGAGCAGTCATATGGACGATGAGGAGGTAAAGACAAGGCTTTATGTTTGTTAAATACCGGAGAGAGGTCGTGATATTCGACGGGAATGTTGGAGAGGTCAACGTCTTCAATAGTAGTTATCTTTATTGAAGGATTTGTTATACCCGAGCGGAGACAGTGTTTTAGACACCTGTCGCTCCATTTTTCAATCCTTCCAAGTTCCCAATTAAAGTGAGGATTGTGAGCCCGTAGCCAGGGGAATCCTAAAATTAATTGCGTGTTTGGTGAATCAAATACAAAAAAACTAATCTCCTCATGATGATTTCCAGAAGTAATTAAATGTAACTCGGTGGTCCTAAATTTAATTTGGGCTAGAGCCTCGCCGGTAACTCCAGCAATGGATATAGTGTCTATGTCAATGACGGGGAGAGAAAATTTCTTTACTAAATCTTGGCTAATAAGGTTTTGTTCTGCACCAGAGTCAATTAGTGCAGATACAGGAAACCGGTTACTGTTTAGTTGAATTATGGTGGGTAATGTGAACCTGCGGGGGGGAGAAAAAGATGATATGCCCACCAGTAACTCCCTCTTTACTGGTGGTTGTTTTCGTTTCCCTGAAATGAACACGCGGCAACAAAGTGACCCTCTTTCCCACAGTAAAAACAAAGGTTGTGATCCTTGCGTCTCTGTCTCTCAGTGAATGTTAAACGCGTGGTCCCAATCTGCATGGGTTCAGATTCAGGTAATGATAGTGAGAAACCAGTAGATGGCACTAGAGGACTACGAGGGTTGTGTCTCTCAAATTTTGCTTTGGAGTGGTACGCCCCTGCTGATGACGTAGGAAACCCGGAAGTGGAACCCCTCTGGGAGTTGTAGTCCCGCTCCCGGTGTCTCTCCCGAAAACGTTCATCAATAGCGATGGCAAGATTTATTAATGCGTCAAAGTTGGGTGGCTCGTCTCGTGCTGCAATCTGGTCTTTAATGTGGTCGGATAATGAATTTAAAAAAGTACCTTGTAATGCCCTGTCGTTCCACTCCGTTTGGGCTGCGAGGATGCGGAACTCCAAGGCGTGCGTGGCAACCGGAAGTCGGCCCTGACGTAACCCCAACAAACGCTTCTCTGCGTTTGGTTGTTGTAGCGGCCGATCAAAAATCCTGCGGAACTCTTCCAAAAACATGCTGAACGTAACGGAATCCACACTACGGTGGCGAAAGAAAGAGGTCGCCCACTGGAGAGCGTTACCTTTTAGTTGGCTGATGAGGTACGTAATCTTGGTGGCGTCTGATGAATAAAGCTGAGGAGCTCCTCCAAAAGCGAGTTTGCACTGGAGGAGGAAACCCTCACATTGAGCTGGATCTCCTGAAAAGAATTCGGATGGTTTTACCAAAAGTTGTTGTGAAAAAACAGTATGATTGACAGTACCAATGTTAGCAGAGCTGGTGTCTGCTGGGGGTGCAGAAGTTGTGGAGGGAGAAGTAGAGAGTCTCTGGTTCATAGTAAAAACCATACCTCCAAGTTCCTGAAGATTTGTTTGAGTCTGGAGCTGTTGGCTTAGCACTTGTTTCAACATTTCCTCTAATTTTTCAATTCTCTCCGTCTGTGAGGAGGAGGCTTGTTCGCTCCTGGTCTCGTTCTGGGTTTTGTTTGGCTGGAGCATTCTGTTATGATTGTGGGCAACCCAGTTGATAACGAGACCCGAAACGACACAAGGCGAAGTAGTAAAAAGTGACAGTGTTTATTATTTACAGTGTTATTTACAAATGTACAAGCTG
>NW_023622878.1:348-4554 GCF_014905685.2 Nematolebias whitei | reverse complement strand
GAATCCGCGTTAATTGATGAATATATCTGAGCATCTGTTCATCTACATTCTGGTGGCCCGTTACGTGCTCATAAATGACTGTATATTCGTGTAAAAATTGAATTTTACGTGTTGGCATGAAAAATAACAGTTTTTCTGCTGTGCTGAAACGCAGCTCAAGCTGCGTCGCTGAAGCAAAACGTTGCATGTTTACGCAGCGTGCTGGAGCTGCGCGCTTGGTGCTTGGCTCTGCATGTTTACGCTGTATTACGCTGGCGATGTTATGAAAGCTGAAATAATGTCATATGTCTTGTGAAAGCTGAATTTGTACGCCTGTTATCGTAACTAAACTGGTTTTGAGCTGGGTGAAAACGCTCTATTCTGTTTAAAGACGGTCCAGATGGGGTTCTGGACCGGCTCGGTTCTGAACAAGGTTCGGACGAGGTTTTTTTTAAATAGCTAGAAAGACGTTTTTGAGACCGGGGTATAAGACTCCGTACAGCTCAGAGTTGATTCGTTACATTTTTAACAGAAAAAGTGCATTTTGACAGTTTAAAAGACGATAAGTTGACGAAATGGTTTCAGGCTAGTCTAACATGCTGGTGGCTGCTAACGCTTCGTGGTTGGTTGATTTGCTGCTGTGGAGCGCTCTGATTTGCTGAGAAATTGACTGACGTGGCTACGTCACTTCCTCTCACACCTGCTGCTCTGTCATTGGTGATTTCAGTCACGTGACCCGGAAATGAAACTCGTTTTCATAGGGAAATAAAATCTGCTTTTTAAAGCTAAAAAGCGCTTTAAAGCTGTATTTTGACACGCTGGTTAAGTTCTTCGAAGCATACTCGCTGAAATTTTGCCACGTTAGGGTTTAAAATCCGTCATTAAATGATGTTTTTGAACAACGCTAGCGATGCTAATTTTAAGCTAACAACTAACGACCGGATGAGTGATGTGTCACGTCACTTCCTCCATGTCGGATGTAAAGTTGCGACCGGAGCCTTCACTACGCTTAAAATCACTAAATAAAGCTGCCATATGTCCCAAGAAAACTCATGTTCATGCATAACAGTCGTGCTTGTTGAAACAACGCCACGTTTACGCTTACATTCGTTCAGAAACGTTGATTTTAACCGAGTTTAGCCGAAGCTAACTTTAAGCTAAGCGGCTAACAACAGGATGTCAACCGAACGTCACAGGAAGTCGTCATAGACTCCTGCTGGTAGAAAGCTAAACACTTCCCCCTCCTGGAGAAACCTTAGATCACAGTTTCACTTCAGTTTTAGGTTTAAAGAGTGAAATTAAACGTTTTTATTTTTCTGTAAGGCATTCTTGAGTTAACAAACTTCCTCTAGCTGAATAATCACTGTTATCTTGCATTTAAAAAGTAAAAAGGTATTTATGCAAAGAGCATTTACCGAACACATTTTTATTCACTGATAATTCCTTAGGAAAAAGGTACAAAATAAAAAATTAGAAACTTTTTAAAAGATACGGTTCAAATATTCACAGAGTTGAACAGTTTACTCATTTGCTGGTGAGATAATACACGTTTAATTGCTAGATCACTAAATAAGAGTAAACTTATCAGGAAAAAGAAACTTTTCTGTTTAAGTTGCCACCTAAAAATAAATCTTCCTATTTAATTTTAAATAGAAGTCACTGACAGGAGGACAACAGGAATAACAGTTTTTCTGAGGAAGGACTGATTAATCCTGATACATCATCAACTTTTCTTTTTCTTTTCACAACTTAGTTCTATGAGTAACTGTTAAAATAGCAAATTTCTGGAACAGAACGGTTTAAAAAACGTTTTAAACCGATGATTGCTGTGAGACTTTTAGAAAAAGTGCAGGTTTTATTAAAAATTCAGTGCTTTAGAGTAAAATACACTAAAAAGAGCTTGGTAACTGGTAACTGTTGAAAAATAAGCACATAAAAGTAACACTGCCGAGAGCATTTACTTAAATATTCATGAATTGGGGTAAAACCTACAGAAAGGTACCCACATTTGAATAAGTTGACTTATAACAGACTTCTGTGTAAACCCAAACAGCTAAAATAGTGTGAAAACTCAATGACAACTTGAATACAAATATTTACCTGTAAAATATCTGAAGCTTGCAACTGTTTTAAACAGATAAAGTGCTACACAGTGAAAAACATGACAGGTGTGTTAGAAAAAGATTTTGATGCTTATGGGAAGGCTCAGAAAGACGTTGTTGCACATCCTGTTTTTTATTCACCCCCATCTTGGGCGGTAGGAACAGACCTGAACAGGTCTCCTCCACAAAACATGCAACAGAGTGCATGGAAACTTCGTCTTTCATTGGATGTTCTGCTAAAACTCTCAAAATATGTACAACGCTTTGTTCCTGGACAGATGGGCTCATCTGGAACAAAAGCGTACCTGAAAGATCTCGAATTCAGATTGAA
Source organism: Nematolebias whitei (assembly GCF_014905685.2). Classification (NCBI taxonomy): domain Eukaryota; kingdom Metazoa; phylum Chordata; class Actinopteri; order Cyprinodontiformes; family Rivulidae; genus Nematolebias; species Nematolebias whitei. The sequence continues at coordinate 2,142 of NW_023622878.1, read as the reverse complement.
GGATTATCCTAATGCTACGGTTAAAGATAAGATCAATCTGATAATACACACTTCAGACAGAGAGGTGTTCGCCTTCATCATGCGCCTACCAGGTGCAACGAGAAGGGATTACAACCTTCTGTGTGAAGCTTTGATCAAAGAGTACGACTCCTGCACGGGACCTGCTGGTTTCCCAGCCGCTGACAAGGTCACGCAGGGCAAGAATGAACATCCAAAGATCTATTACAAAAGAATCTTCCAAGCTTATTTTGGTTACAGAAATGAAACCGGAATGGGGGAAGAAGAAAATTTTAAATATGTTTTCAGCAAAAATCTCCATACTGACATACGCATGTCAGTACAAATTATGGCAAATTTCAGAGAAAAATCCATAAATGAGATTAAACAGTGTGCAGTGAATGTGTTTGAGGTACGTTCTCATGCTAAGACGCCCATAGAGGTGTTTCCTGGTATAAAGGTTAAACCCCACTCCCTAGAAATGGAAGGAAGGCGTGCAACGCCACCTCCTCCTAAAACAGGCGAGGAAAGGCAGTATTTTCAAACTAACAAGCCACGTGATGAAGGTGCACGCTGGGACAAAAATGCTCCTCTTTCAGAGGATGACAGTGATTATCGTAAAAGGGGTGAGCGCAGGGCGCAAAGATATGGGAAACCATATCATCAGGGGCAGTACGTAAAGGAACCCCCGAAAGACGTACCTGACCGTCCCCCACCTCGGCCGAAAAGAACCGAGGCGAAAAAATCACAAAAGTTCCAGGAACAAGGCCCTAAACCTCTGAGCTCGGAAGAGACAGAGGAAATGCAAAGGTTTTTAGACGCTTTGATACACGCTGAAATGGGAACCCAACCAGGAGCACAATGTAGTGATGCGATCGCTACTAACTCTGAAGGCGCGAATGACAACATTACAGATGTCGGTGAAACACACCAAGACATTGCTGTTATTGCCTCCAACAACCCATCATCGGACGAAGGGGGGATAAACTCACACACAAACGATGATGAGTCATCGCAAACTGAAAACTCAGAAACTGATCTTCATGATTTTGAACTAGGCATTCCAGTTCTGGGAGGACTCCCAGATAACCTGGTACCGAGTCAAGAAGCTGGGCCAGTATGTTTCACGAAACCATCACAGGCCGTCGCTCTTTTCTCAACCAATGACGTCGACCAAGGACCACAAACCTATGGTGCCTTGCCCATAGACAGGTCCGACGACTCAAAAAGGGATTCGTTGGAGCTCCCCAAGGAGCAAGAACCCTCATCAGTCTCATCACAGATAGAACAGGTGGTCGCTCAAGCCGACACTCTGACATCTGATGAAGAAAGAGACAAACTAAGCCAAGTTCGTTTAAAATATGAAAAGTCAATTTCAACTAAACCAGACATCATCCAACTTCAGAAGTTGGATGGTGCTGCAATTAATTGGATGCTGTATCTGACTGACCCAGACAAATACACTCCATCGAAAGTCAAACTGGATTCCAATCCAGACCTACAAGTCCTCTTTCAGTTGCGCAAACAGTTAAAACTACTCAAGGACAGCCTAACTTTAGCTCATGGAGCGACGTCCTCACCCGTGTTCGCAGTCTCCCATGACCGAAGGGGGGTGACGCCAGTTAGGATAATGCTACCAGACGCGATAACATGATCAAATCTGACATTCAGAGTGAGTGGCGCACCGAAACGTTGTTTTCTAGTTGCTTAATCACTGCTTTTGTCGATGTTGAAACGTTGTTTTACTGGTTGCTTAGTCACTGTTCTTGTCGATGTTGAGACATCGTTTAATTGGTT
>NW_023622878.1:0-248 GCF_014905685.2 Nematolebias whitei | reverse complement strand
GATAACATGATCAAATCTGACATTTAGAGTGAGTGGCGCACCGAAACGTTGTTTCCTAGTTGCTTAATCACTGCTTTTGTCGATGTTGAAACGTTGTTTTACTGGTTGCTTAGTCACTGTTTTTGTCGATGTTGAGACATCGTTTAATTGGTTTTTGGTATTGTTTTTGAACACCCCAGGCAAGAATGAATTTTGTTGTGTAGTTAAGTTAGAGACTAAGAGGCCTTTAACCATGCCAACATGCAGTT
>NW_023622877.1:0-4554 GCF_014905685.2 Nematolebias whitei | reverse complement strand
TTGAGGACTACCAAACCCTCAGAGAGTCGTACGTGGTTTTCAAACAGAAATTATAATCCCAAAACGTCTCTGGATCATCTTGAATGCGTTTGCACCCAAGAATTCTGAACTCCTTTCATTCTTCAGAACTTCTCAGACTCTTAATTGTCAGCAACTCTCTAGTTCTTCATCTCCCGAATTCTTTTCCATTCTCTTCTGAACTGGGAAGTTGCCACATTTTAAATGGGTCGACTTCCGGTTCAATTTAGAGCTTTCTGATTCGTGGATGTACCAGAAAGAGGTGTGTTTTTGTGACGTAAGATGTTATCTAAGCCAAGGTCGGAGAATGAGATTGTTCAACAACTGACAGAGAGATTATTGCAGAAAAGCAGACTTCGTGGAGTCAACTCTTGGTAATCTTCTGAAAAAGTTTAAACATGACATCTTTCTCGGTAAACATTTTAGTTGACCGAAAACCGACCTTTCACATACTTACAAAACTTAGCTCATTTCAGACAGAAAATCAAGAAATGCATATTAACCTGATTTCTTCTTTGAATGAGGAATAAAAATCATTACTTACTGTTTATGTGAAATAAAAATGAGTAGTTCTTTTCAACCTGTAACATTGAGTGAACTAACGCCATTTGATTATCAAACATTTGTAAACAGTGATGATCATAGAGAATTGTCTTTTCTACTTGATTAATTCAAGAAAGAAAGTCATCAGATGGCTCAGACTGTATTCAGATCAATGAAATAACAGTCCCTGTCCATCTGATAGATTTGAGGTCATCAGGGTCAGATCAGGGTCAGACCAGGTTCACTACAGTCCCCCCTTTGGAAATCATCACCTGTCCATGGGGATGAATTCCAACCGTGAACTTAGACCTTCAAATGTCCTTGAACTTGATGTAATCCAGCAAGGAAGACCAAAGTCAAAAGTAATCCATCAAGGAAGACCAAAGTCAGAAGTAATCCAGCAAGGAAACAAAGTCAAGGTAATTCCACAATGTTCTTGGTATTCCATTGTGTTGATTATAATTCCATATCGTCTCGATAATTCCATTGTAGCAATGCTTTAACCCCTTGGAAACAGAGTCTGTAATCCATTGGAAAAAGTCATATAATCCACAACGGTAAATCCACAGCGATTGGAAGTGTTGATTAATCAGCATACAGAGGGGTACCCTTGTATTGAACTGAAGAAGCGGCCACTGGATGAAGAGTTGAGACCAACGTCAGGATTGCAGGTCGCCTCCAGCGAAGGTTGTCTCCAGCGACGTCCAGCCTGTGCCGTTCTGGTTCAATGTGTCATGCAATTATGTGGTTTAAGGTGGGCTTATGAAGGGGATTTTACATAAGGCCTTAAACTATATGCACCTGGTGTGTAAGCTATTATGGTTGGGAACAGCTACAACTACCAGTTAAGGGGTGGAGAATGCTGAAAAGGGGTACTACAGGGGTTTATGCCTATAGAAAAGGGTTCCAAACTATTTTTCCATTTCTAACTTGGTTTAAGTTAGCTTTACATGGTAAAATATAGTTTGGTGCAATTGTCTGTTGTCTTTTAGACGAACGACTTGAGATTGGGTGTTTGGCTTTCCCATAAATGTTTTGGAAGTCTATGGCGAGACTTATCAAAAAGAATTAGCTATCCCCCCGAATAGAATTGTTCGAGTAGGTTCGGCTTAAGCGTTTTGAGATCAACGTAGATTATGGTACTCAAGGTAGCAATAATATACATTGACTCCGCAAAGATTGCAATTTAATGAATGAACTGCATGTTGGCATGGTCAAAGGCTTCTTAGTCTCTAACTTACTTCACAACAAAATTCATTCTTACCTCAGAAACAACCAAAATCAACTAAACAACGTTCCAACATCGACAAGAGTAGTGACTAAGCATCTAGAAACATCGTTTCACAGCTTCTCCTCACCCTGGTTGCCAGATTTCAGTCACGCTGTCCCGTTTTATCAAGGGTAGGTCCTGTGAGTTTAAACTATGGTTAAGTTTATTATCCATTAGTTATCTTCTGCTTGGATGACCCTTGTTCCCACGAGGTCAGATTTTGTGAGATCTTTGTCTCCTAAGGAGTTATTGCACGCCTTGTGTTGTTTAACCTGGTTTCGATGTACCCATTTAACAGTTGGCTCTTTTTGGCCTTTACTGATTTTTATCTGGTAGATAATTGGAGACACTTTGTCGGTTATCAGATGGGGTCCAGTCCATCTGGGCATCAGCTTACGGGCGAGAGTTCCGGTCCCGGACTCTACTCTCCCAGTTTTGGGTGCAAACGTGTAGTACCAGACCCTGTCTCCCACTTGGAGTTCCTCGTAAGAGGCCTTTTGGTCGTAGTACGCTTTGCGTCCTTCAGCTGATTTTTCCAAGTTTTTCTGTGCGAAAGCAAAAGTGTTTTTAAGGTGTCTTTCCAAGTCTTTCATGTATTGTTGTGTGGTGTAGGCTGTTACCATGGCAGCATCGCCTGGTTGGTACAACAGGTGCAGAGGGAGAGTCATTTGTCGACCCGTCATCATCTCGAAAGGAGCGATGCCAGTCGACGTGTGTGGAGTGGCCCTTATGGCCATGAGGACCAGAGGGAGTTTCACGTCCCAGTCCTTGTGGTTTGCGGCTACGTATTTTTTCAAAATACTCACCACAGTCCTGTTTGCTCTCTCAACCTGGCCTGAAGCCTGTGGGTGGTAGCCAATATGAAAGTTGGCTTTGACGCCTAGCGTCTTCCACAGTTCCTTCATTACTTCACCTGTGAAGTGTGTACCTTGGTCCGAGTTCACCCTAAGGGGAAGTCCAAACCTTGAAAATACATGATTCATTAATAACATAGCAGTGGTTTGTGCTGTGTCATTAGGGGCTGGTAGACATTCTACCCATTTGGTAAACGCGCAGGTTACCGTGAGAAAATATTTATTTCCTCTAGAGGTCTTAGTGAGTGGTCCGACCCAGTCAATCTGGAGGTCCGACCATGGAAATGCAATGCCTCTACTATGCAGTGGTGCTCTGTGAAGTGGTCTGGATGGTTGAAACTGGCCACAGATCAGGCACCCTTTTATGTAGTCCTTGACATCCTTTTTCATTCCAGGCCAATAAGCAATTTGTTTTAATGCTTTCAGCGTGGCATTGTCACCCTTATGTCCTGCGGACGGAAGGTCATGTGCATGGACTAACATCACCCCCCTGTGGTCATGGGGGACCACGAACACAGGTGAGGACGTCCGTCCATGAGCGAAAGTTAGGATGCCTTTAAATAGTTTTAGCTGTTTTCGCAGCTGAAAGAGGACTTTGAGGTCTGGATTGGAATCCAGCTCGTCTTTCGATGGAGTGTATTTGTCTGGGTCAGTCAGATACAGCATCATCGAGTTAATTGCGGGATCCAACTTCTGAAGTTGGATGATGTCTGGGTCAGTCAGCATTGGGCGCACAGAAACTGTGTTATCAGCAGGTTTAGCTGCAGCTTGTGCACGTGTGACTGCCATTACCTCAGTTGTAGCTTGTGACGACTGAGTGTTGAGTAGCCAGGAGGGGTCGAAGGACCACGTGGGTCCGTCAACGGCACCTTCCTTGGCTAGGGAGTCTGCAAGGTCATTGTAGTGCTTGTCATCGCCTGGGACTCTGGAGTGTCCTGGAACTTTCTTCCAGAAGATCTGTAGATCATGTGACGTCACTAAGTGATCACATGTCATGAAAAGCTCTTTGTGTTTTACCACCTTTTTGTTGCTTGTGAGAAAACCGTTCTGTTTCCACAGAGCGAGATGACACAAGAAACTGAGTCGAGCATAGTTAGAGTCAGTGCAGATGACTAGCGTCTGGATGGAGCGTTCTACTGCCATCTGTAGGCCTATTAGGATTGCAGCTATCTCAGCGTACTGAGAAGACTGAGAGCCTAATTTATAGCCAAATGTGACCTGTTCTTGGTCCTGGAGGAGAACTCCTCCAACACCTGCTTTGCAGATTGTCTCGTGGTGGAATGAGCATCCATCCACGTACATTGTTGCCATATCTTTGCAGATATTGCTATCAAAGAAGTGGTGATTTGGGTCCTCAGCAGCTGAGGGTTTGCTCACAACCGGCTGTTGGGTGGCTGGTACATCCTGTGTACATTCTTGGCAGATTGCCAAATCAGTGCCCAAGTGCGACTTCTTCTTTTGACCGTAGCGGATGTCTAGGTTAAAACTTTGAAGTGCCATTAGCCATGTTGCAACGCGTGAGTTTGTCACCACACCATCTCTGATGCGTTGGCTGTTCAGAAACGTTACTGGCTGGTGTTGTGTCTCAACAATAATCCTCTGTCCACCAATATAGCAGGAGAAATGTTTCACTGCCCACACAGTGGTCAATAGAGCCTTCTCACAGTCTGAATACCGTAATTCAGGGCCTGCCATTGTTTTGCTGGCGTAGGCCACAACACGCCTGTCTTTGTCGTGTATTTGGTACAGACCTGCACTCATGCAGTAAGTTGAGAAGCCCACTTCCAAGTAGAACTCTTTGTTGTAGTCCGGGTAGACTAGACATGGGGCTAGCTTGAGCCTGTCTTTGAGAGCGTTCATTGCCTGCTG
>NW_023622876.1:0-4554 GCF_014905685.2 Nematolebias whitei | reverse complement strand
AATCACCGCCGTGTGGTTAATGTCTGCTGTTCTGCTGGAAGTGAGAACACAATCGCCGTATTGTTTACTTCCTGTAAAAACTGATTAATAAGCTGTCGTTATTTTCAATTTTTGCCAATTAATGTAAATGTGTGATGTGTTAAACTTGATTCTGTTAATAAATGACCCACTGTCGTTGGTGAGTCAAAGATAATTAACGTCTCACGTCCACATTTTATTAAATTCAGATGCACGCCATTATACAGTCCAGAAAAATGAAAGAATCTGTTTTATCTATAAATATATGACAGCATATGTTCATACTACATCTGGTGGCCCGTGACGGGTTCATAAAATGGACTGTTATATCCGTGTAACAATTGATATTACATGTTGGCATGAAAAGTGCAGATTGTAGCTGTGTTGAAACGCAGCTCAGCTGCGACGCTTGGAGAAAATACAGCGAAATGCTTGCAGCTAGTGATGCTTTGAAAGCTGATATTGAGAGTCAATGTGTCTGTTTAAAAGCTGAAATGTACGTCTGTTGTGTGTGACAAAGCTGATGAGCTGTGGAAAACGTTATTCTGTTTAAACTGTGGTCCAAACGGACGGAGGTTCTGCTGGTCCGGCTCGGTTCTGATAATTTCGAACGAGTTGTTTTAAATGGTTGGAGAAACGTTTTAAGGACTGTGCGAAGTCTCAGTGAAGCTTTGAGAGCTTATTGGTTACATTTTTAACAGAAAATAGTGCATTTTGACAGTTTAAAAGACGAAAAGTTGATGGACTTGTTCAGGCTAAATGCTACACGCTAGCTGGAAAAACGATCCGTGATTGGTTGAAAACGGCTGAGTTGGGACGCTGTGATTCGCTGAGAAGTGAGTGACGTGGCTGCGTCACTTCCTCTGAGTCAGCGATATAGGAACCCACCCCGTTGTTGCTCTGTCATTGGTAGATTCAGTCACGTGACCCGGAAATGAAACTCGTTTTCATAGGGAATTTCAATCTGCTTTTTAAAGTTGAAATACGCTTTAAAGTTGCATTCTGATCCGCTGCTCAGTTTCTTTGAAGCCTAATCGCTGAAATTTTGCCACGTTTGAGTTTGAAATCCGTCACTAAATGGTGTTTTTGGACCACGCTAGCCGATGCTAATTTTAAGCTAACAGCTAACGACCGGATATCACCGGATGCCACAGGAAGTCATCGCGACTCCTACTGGACATCACTAACAGTGTCTGGGTTAAAATAAAATAAGGTTATACTCCCCCCTCCTGTGGAAACTTGATATCACAGTTTCACTTCGTTTTTAGGTTACTTTGAGTGAAATTAAACGTGTTTATTTTCTGTAAGCCGAATTTATGAGTTAATAAACGTTCCTCAAGCTGAATTATCACTGTTATCTTGCATTTAAAAAGTGATTAAGGTATTTATGCAGCAGGCATTTACCAAAAACTTTTTATTCACTGGTAATTCCTCATGACAGAGGTGCAAAATAAAAATTAGAAACTTTTTAAAAGATACAGATACAGATATTCACAGAGTAGATAAAGTTTACTCATTTGCTGGAAAGATAATACACGTCTAATTGCTAAATCACTAAATAAGAGTAAATATCAGAAAAAAGAGACTTTTCTGATTTTATTTTAACACCTAAAACATTACATTCTCCTATTTAATTTTTAAATAGAAGAAAATGTCAGAAGAAGAAGGAGAGGTTGACCCTTTCGACTCCCAATCACATGATGACATCATTTTGGGGGCTTTACATATTTTAACAAATTCAATTATTGGTAAGCAATTAGAGCAATTAGAACAACTTGATGAAATTCAAAGAGCGGAAGAACTGAAAAGTTTGGCAGAAGGAGCCACAGTGTCAGAGAGTAAAAAGTCAAGCCAGGAACGGTTAGCAAAAATTTCTCTGCTTCTTAAAGCGGAATTGGATCAACAGGTTGAACGCAATGTCATGCTGTCTAGAACACATGAGAGGGAGCTCTCAGAAATTCAGGCGTCATTACAAGCTCAATCTTATGACAAGATTAGGGATAAAGACCGTGAGTACCAAGCTGCGTGTTCAGACAATGAGAAGCTACAACAAGAATTGCAGCTCGCAAAAAAAGATCTGGACAAACGCAGAGTGGAGAGAGAGATATTACTCGAACAATATTTGCGTTTACAAAGTGAATGTCAAACATCACAGGAACGCTTAAAAGCATGTGAGGAGAAACTAACCGCGGCAACATATAAAAGTAATGACGAGGGGCGAGGTTGTCTGGAATCCAGAGAAGACCGTGAACAGAGTCCGGATCATCCACCAACACTTCCAAAAGTCTATTACACACCTCTTGCTTTTAAGCCCATCCAACCACTTCCACATATGGGTAGAGAAACACCTACACATATGGGTAGAGAAACACCTACACATATGGGTAGAGAAACACCTACACATATGGGTAGAGAAACACCTACACATATGGGTAGAGAAACACTCCCACTACCAACCACGCAAGTGAGACCGTTGATACTTTCTCCTTCAATGGATTATTTGCAAAAAATCTCAAAATATGTACAACGCTTTGTACCGGGACCAATGGGCTCAGCTGGAACAAAAGCGTACCTCAGAGATCTTGCGTTCAGATTGAGAGGTTATCCTAATGCTACGGTTGAGGATAAGATCAGTCTGATAAGGCTCACTTCGGACAGAGAGGTGTTCACCTTCATCGAGCGTCTACCTGATGCAACGAGAAAGGATTACAACCTTCTGTGTGAAGCTTTGATCAGAGAGTACGACCCCTGCACGGGACCTGCTGGTTTCCCAGCTGCTGACAAGGTCACGCAGGGAAAGAATGAACATCCAAAAGTTTATTACAAAAGAATCTTCCAAGCTTATTTTGGTAACAGAAATTAAACCGGAATGGAAGAAGAAGAAGGTTTTAAATTTGTTTTCAGCTAAAATCTCCACACTGATTTTAAAACATCAGTGCAAATGATGGCAAATTTCAGAGAAAAACCCATCAGTGAGATTAAACAGTGTGCTGTGAATGTGTTCGAGGCATGTTCTCATGCTAAGACGCCCATAGAAGTGTTTCCTGGTGTAAAGGTTAAACCCCACTCCCTAGAACTGGAAGGAAGGCGTGTGTCGCCACCTCCTCCTAAAAAAGGCGAGAAAAAGCAGTCTTTTCAAACTAACAAACCGCATCATGAAGGGGCACGCTGGGACAAAAAGGCTCCTCTTTCAGAGGATGAACGTGATTATCGTAAATGGGATGTGCGTAGGACGCAAAGATATGGGATCCGAGAGGACCCATATTATCAGGGGAAGTCCGGAAAGGAACCCCCAAAAGATGTACCTAGCCGTCTCCCACCTCAGACGAAACATACCGAGGCGAAAAAATCACAAAGGTTCCAGAAAAAAGGCCCTACACCTCTGAGCTCGGAAGAGACAGAAAAATTACGCTGGTTGTTAGAATATTTGAAACACACTGACAAGGGAAGCCGACCTGGAGCACTATGCAGTGATGTAATCACTATTACATACCTGGGCGCGAATGACAACATTACAGATGTCGGTAGAACACACCAAGACATTGCTGTTGTTGCCTCAAACAACCCCTCATCGGAAAAAGGGGGGGTAAACACACACACAAACGATGACGAGTCATCGCAAGCTGAACACGCAGAAACAGCTACTGCTGTGCTGACGGTTCAGACAAACCAAGATTACACAAGCACTTCTGAACGCATGAAGAAGCGTCAGAAAAAACCCAAGAGGTTTCTGTGTAACTTTATCAGAAAGGGGGCCGCCAAAAAGGCGTACCTGTCAGTGACACTCGAAGGTGTCCTCACACACGAAGCACTTCTGGACGGTGGGGCAGACATAACAATTATGTCAGCTAAACTGTTCGAGGAGCTGAGGACAGCCGCTGCCGGTGTTAACAGGATAATACCTCTCTCTGATTGTGTTATAGAAATGCAGGGTCTCTCAGAGAAGAGAACAACCCTGACAGCTATAGCAATGGTTCACATGCAGATTGGCAAAATGACACTGTACCACCCAGTACACGTGTCTCGTGTTGACTCATTCCCATTTTTGGTTGGCCAGGATTTTATAAATCGCTTCGACGCGATTATAGATTATGGTGATCAAACGATGTGGACAAAAGTGAGCAAACCACTGCCAATAGATACGCCTCCGGAGTGTAACACAGACTGCCCAACAGCAGGTACCGCGGAAGGCGCAAAGGACTCCTCAGCCGAGGACACGAGCCCGGTGAGTACTCCTCTGACATCATGTGAAACCAAAGAGACCCACCCAGTGGTCCAAACTCTGACCCAACAAGACAGCCTCCTCTGTGAGCTGGAACAGTCAGAGTCCACCAAACACTACGTACCACTGGTAGTTAAAGGTGTAGAGATCCAAGGGTCCCACACCAACGATGCTGTTCTGTCTCTGTGGACAGATAAATCAGCAATTAACCGAGCTTTCTACGAAACCTTGGTTCACAAACACGTTGGTCTAGAACTAATTAAAAAGGCTTTCCGCTTTCCATTAGTTCCCAATAGTTCACAGGTAATGACCGC
>NW_023622875.1:0-4555 GCF_014905685.2 Nematolebias whitei | reverse complement strand
TTGTAGTAGGAGAGCCTCCTCAGTCTGATGGCCGTCAGGTGTGATTATTTAGCGGCCATCTTGGAGGAGGAGCTGCAGGCAGTGGTACTCTTACAGTACCCCCCCCTCAAGAATCGCCTCCAGGCGACCTGAGACGCTTGTCGGGATGATCCCTGAAGAAGGAGGTGATGAGGCTGGGGTCGAGGATGAAGGATCGGGGGATCCATGACCTCTCCTCAGGACCGTACCCCTCCCAATCGACGAGGTACTGGAATCCTCGGCCCCTGCGTCGCACGTCGCGGATGGATCGGACCGTGAACGCAGGGTGGTTGTCGATCAGGCGGGGTGGAGGAGGGAGGTCAGAGGGAGGACACAGAGGGCTGGTGAGGACTGGCTTGACCTGGGACACATGGAAGGTCGGGTGGATCCTCATGGACCTAGGGAGCTGCAGCCTCACCGCAGAGGGGCCGATGAGCTGGGTGATGGGGAATGGGCCGATGAAGCGTGGAGCCATCTTGCGGGGGGTGTCCTTGAGAGGAATGTCCCGGGTGGACAGCCGCACTTCTTGGCCCACCTGGTAGAGAGGGGCCGAGGAACGTTGACGGTCAGCGGCTTTCTTCATCTGGGCGGCCGTGCGGAGGAGTGCGGACCGTACCTGGCGCCAGACCCTGCGGCACCGTCGGAAATGGTGTTGCACGGAGGGGACCGCGCAGTCCACCTCTTGGCCGGGGAACAGAGGAGGCAGGTAGCCCAAGGAGGCTTCGAAAGGAGACAGGCCGGTGGCGGTGGAGCGATGGGTGTTGTGGGCGTACTCAACCCAAGCCAAATGGTGACTCCAGGCTGACGGGTCATTCTCTGCCATGCAACGCAGGATGGATTCCAGTTCTTGGTTGGCCCGTTCAGCCTGGCCATTCGACTGTGGATGGTAGCCCGAGGTGAGACTGGTGGTGGCTCCCAATGTCCTGCAAAAAGAGTGCCAAACCTGGGACACGAACTGTGGTCCACGGTCCGACACGATGTCCGAGGGGATACCGTGCAGTCGAACCACGTGCTGCGTCAGCAGGTGCGCTGTCTCCATTGCAGAGGGGAGCTTGGACAGAGGAATGAAATGGACCGCTTTGGAAAAGCGATCGATAATGGTTAGGATGACTGTGTTACCTTCAGAGGGTGGGAGTCCGGTAACAAAGTCCATCGAGATGTGGGACCACGGACGGCTCGGGGTGGGCAGAGGTTGCAGGAGGCCGGAGGGAGGTTGGGTGCCCGTTTTATTGCGGGCGCACGTGGGACAGGCAGCAACGAACTCTCTAATATCCGCAGACATGGCTGGCCACCAGAAGTGAGTCCTGGCCAGGGAGATAATGCGGGTGGAACCTGGATGACATGAGAGTTTGACATTGTGAATCCAGTGTAGTACCTTTGGGCGTAGAGCAGTAGGCACGAACAAGGTTCCAGGGGGGCCACCACCAGGGTCCGGTTCCACCTTCCAGGCCTCCCGGATCTCCTCTTCGATGGGCCACGTGAGGGCCCCAACGATGCAGGTGGAGGGAAGGATGGTCTCCTTGGTCTCCGTGTTGTCAGGGGGGGCGAACTGGCGAGACAGTGCGTCCGGCTTGACGTTCTTGGAGCCGGGCCTAAAGGTAAGAACGTAGTTGAACCTGGTAAAAAACAGTGACCAACGTGCCTGGCGGGGGTTCAGGCGTTTAGCGTCCCGCAGATAAGTTAAGTTTTTATGGTCAGTCCAAATCAAAAACGGGGTCTCCGTGCCCTCCAGCCAGTGCCGCCATTCCTCCAATGCCAGCTTAACAGCCAAGAGTTCACGGTTTCCCACGTCGTAGTTTCGCTCTGCTTGGGATAAGCGTTTAGAAAAGAAAGCGCAGGGATGGACCTTGTTGTCCTCCAAGGATCGTTGAGACAGCACCGCCCCTACCCCAGTGTCAGAAGCGTCAACTTCCAAGATAAACTGTCTGCGTGGATCAGGGTGAGAGAGGATGGGTGCAGACGAAAATAAAGTCTTTAATTTTAAGAAGGCAGTTTCAGCCTCAGGTGACCAGATAAATGGTCTGGAGGTGGAGGTGAGCTGGGAAAGAGAGGCAGCCACTCGACTATAATTTTTAATAAAGCGTCTGTAAAAGTTAGCAAAGCCCAGGAAGCGTTGTAATTGTTTCCTGGACTCGGGTCTAGGCCACTCGACCACAGCTTTAGTCTTTTCTGGGTCGGTCCTGCAGTGGCCCTCCCCAAAAATGAAACCAAGGAAGGGAACCGAGGAGACATTAAATTGGCACTTCTCGGCCTTAACAAATAACTGGTTCTCCAGTAACCTCTGGAGAACCCTCCTTACCTGTTCCACATGCAGAGCGGGGTCACGGGAAAAAATAAGGATATTGTCCAAATAAACAAACACAAAATCACCGATGAAGTCGCGCAAAACGTCGTTTACTAGGGCCTGAAAAACCGCGGGGGCATTTGTTAAACCAAAAGGCATAACTAAATATTCAAAATGGCCGAGGGGAGTTTTAAATGCTGTTTTCCACTCGTCGCCCTCTCTTATGCGAACGAGGTGGTAGGCATTTCTTAAATCTAATTTGGTAAACACTGTGGCGGATTGCAACTGTTCATGGAGGGAATTGATTAAGGGGAGAGGATACTTGTTCTTTACAGTAATGTTGTTCAAAGCGCGGTAGTCGATGCAGGGACGTAAAGTCTTATCCTTTTTAGAAACAAAAAAGAAACCTGCACCGACAGGAGACGTGGAGGGACGAATGATACCGGAGTCGAGGGACTCGTTAATATATTCCTTCATAGAGTCCCTCTCAGGACCTGAGAGATTATAAAGTCGACTAGACGGCAAGGGGGCGCCAGGGAGTAAATCAATGGCACAGTCGTAAGGACGGTGAGGAGGGAGTGATAAGGCTCTCTGTTTGCTAAACGCCGCCGCAAGGTCGTGGTAGGCAGAGGGAACAGCGGAGAGATCTACTTTCTCACTAGGAGAAGTGACCACTGGCTGCCCGGCGATCGCAGAGCGCAGACAGTTCTTGAGGCACTTATTGCTCCACTTCTCAACTCGTCCCAGCTCCCAATTAATGTCTGGGTTGTGCGCCTTTAGCCAGGGGAAGCCTAAGATTATCTGGGAAACGGAGGAGTCGAATACAAAAAAGTCAGTCATCTCGTGGTGGTTGCCAGAGATGATCACATGAAGCTCGATAGTTTTTTGTTGGACGAGCGCCAACGTTTTACCGGTTACGCCCGAAACAGAAATAGGAGGAATCTCGCGAGTGGGAAAAGAATATTTGGCAACCAGGTCCGAACTGATAAGATTTTGTTCGGCGCCCGAGTCAAACAAGGCCAATAAGGAAACACGAGAATTATTTATTTGAATAACTGTGGGCAAGAGGAGTTTAAATGGGGAGGTAAGAGCTGAGTTACCCACCAGTATCTCCCGCTTTACTGGTGGGCTCGCTCGTTTCCCCGAAACGGGCAGAGAGGTAAATAATGACCGGGCTTGCCACAGTACATGCAGAGGTTAGCGTTTCTACGGCGCTCTCGCTCTTCAAACGTCAACCGTGTTCGCCCGATCTGCATGGGTTCTGGTTCAGGAGGCACGAGAAAATTGTTCTGAGGAGACAAACAAGAAGAATTAATACCCGGGGGCGGCTTCAAAAGATGATTTTCTTTCGAAGCTTTAAAATAACGAGGTTCACCTGAAGGGGCCGCGAACCCGGAAGTGGAAGGTTTCTGGGAGTTGTAGTCCCGTTCTCGCCTCCGCTCCCGGAAACGGTCATCAATGGAAATGGCCATATCGATAAGTTGGTCAAACCCTTCCGGTTCGTCTCGTGCAGCGATTTGGTCTTTTATCTGGTCAGAGAGAGAGTTTAAGAACGCACCTTGGAGAGCGAGTTCGTCCCACCTTGTTTGAGCCGCCAGGATCCGGAACTCCAGGGCGTACTCAGAAACTGGACGGCGGCCTTGACGTAATCCCAGGAGACGTTTTACTGCATTGGAAGCCTGCAGGGGGCGATCGAAGATCCGCCGAAACTCCTTCAGGAGTTGGGGGTAAGTAGCCGGGGGGTCCACGTGGGACTGCATGAAAGAAGTAGCCCAACGTAGAGCGTTACCTTTAAGAAGGTTAATAAAGTAAATAATTTTTGCAGAGTCTGTGCTGTAGAGAGACGGGGCTCCCTCGAAAACGAGTCGGCACTGCAGCAGGAAACCCCCACATTGGTCGGGGTCTCCGGAGAACAGCTCAGACGGTTTGACGAGCAGCTGTGGACCATGAGAAGCTGCGACAGGCGTCTCACGAGGAACGCTGGGGACAGGCGTGTCGGACGGATCTGGAGGAAGAGGAGGTAGAAGTTGCTGATTTAAGGAGTAAATCATACCTCCGAGTTCCTGCATGTTGGACTGGGCTGCACGTTGCTGGGTCAGAACCTGTTGCAACATGGTCTCCAGTCTGGAGATCCGTTCCACCTGTGAGATGGTGGTTGTCTGTTCGCTCCCGGTCTCATTCTGGGTCTGTTTTGGCTGGAGCATTTCTGTCGTAACCGAGGGGAACCCAGATTTGTATGAGACCCGGAACGAG
>NW_023622874.1:0-4555 GCF_014905685.2 Nematolebias whitei | reverse complement strand
GACAGCGTCCCCACTAGCTCAGGAGCCAGGCAGAAAGAGAAATCCCACACAAGACAGGCTCTAGAGCAATGTGGATATCCTAACTGGGCCTTCCTGAAAGCAGAGAAGAAACCCAAACAGGACTCCAGTCAGCCATCAGGTGAAAAGGAGGAACCCAGACCCAGACCAGTGGTCATTCCATATGTTGAGGGAGTATCAGAGAAACTGAGACGTTTATTTTCTAAACATAACGTCCCAGTGGCTTTTAAACCCCAAAATACATTAAAGACTGGTTCATCCCAAAGATCCAGTCCCCCGGCACAAACAGAGTAATATTGTGTATGCTGTTCAGTGTCAGGAGGGCTGTGATCAGTCTTACATCGGGGAAACTAAACAGCCACTGGCCAAAAGGATGGCCCAGCACAGAAGATCAACATCATCAGGCCAGGACTCTGCGGTCTACACTCATCTCCAGGCCAGCGGTCACTCTTTCAGGGATGAAGATGTTCACATCCTGGACAGAGAGGAACGATGGTTTGAGAGAGGAGTAAAGGAGGCCATCTTTGTGAAAAGAAACCGTCCATCATTAAACAGGGGTGGAGGCCTCCGGGTTCAACTGTCCCCCTCTTACAATGCTGTGATTGCTAGTATCACTCAGCCCTCTGTGAACAGTAAACAGCCATCAGGTGCTAATGATCCATTGTTAGGCTGATGGTCCTTCTTGAGCATGTGATCAGCTGGTTTTGGTTGTCAGCAGCAAAACTGGTTGATCCACTCTGAGAAGGTAATATTTAAGAGACTGAGCTGAATACAGCACCTCAGACTGAGGAAGTCTCTTGGATGAGAGACGAAACGTTTCTACATTTTTTTGTTGATGTGCTTTGTTTTGTTTTTTTGAATTTCCAGAGGACCAGATTTAACTTTTTTAGATTCTATTTGATGGTGAGTTGCAGTTTTGCATTGGTGGAGAGCAGGCAAACAGGTAGGTATCTTTGTCTTTTTCTATGGATTAATTACCATTGTGTAACCATTAAACCACAGGAGGTCTAAGTGTTTGGGGCTCACAAGCACATCAGGATACACATTTTCCTTACACTCAAGGTAAAATGGGCAAGCAGCAGCAAAAAATAAATGAATCAAAAATAAAAACTGTGAAGTAGCACAGTCTAAAGAAATACTTGGAAACGTAAATTTAGTGAACGTGTTGCAACTAGTTTACAAAGGTTATGATTAGGGATGCACCGATCCACTTTTTAAAATTCCGATTTGATCCTGATACCTAGAATCGAGTATCGGCCGATAGCGATCCAGTTCCGATATCATGATCATCATTGATTTTATATGACGATTTAATAATCTCCTCTCAAGTACAATTTGTACAAATATATGCATGCATGTCCAAAAAGGCAACTTGAGGTAAGTTTTATTAATGTTGGATAAGTTTTAAAGTTAGAATTAAATTCTGCTAACACAAAACATGTTTCTTTTTATTCCTAGTTTTAAAGTGGATATGAAAGTGATTAATTTAAGTGATTGTTTAAAGTTGTTTTATATTTTTTAAATAAGAGGAAGATATAAGTTTTTTTTCTTCTTTCTGCACTCTTTTCATTCATTGTTTTGTTTTTGATGATTTTTTTATATTTTGTTTCATTTAAATGAATGAATAAATGAATTAAATTAAATAAAATGTTAAATGGCTTCAAACACCTGCTAAGTTCATGGCATAAACCAACAGACATGTTCCGGTTTTTAATATTTTACATCACTTTATATTGTAGCTGTTTAGGTTTTTAATATATATAATTTTCAAATAATGTTTTTTATGATTGTCTACTGTTCAAAAAGCGTTCAATACAAAAACAACTGGACTTTATTTGTAACAGAAGACGTTTCGCTCCTCATCCGAGGAGCTTTCTCAATTCAAAGAGCAGAGAGTGAGAGATTCAGGTTATAAGGCTGAGTGAGATAAGACACACACACATATGCAGATTGACAGTTCACACCTAAACACATTAACAGTAAGAGTCTTTTGTTCCTCTAATTCACAGACGAGGCCCCTCTGTTCCCATCAGGTGTGAAATTCGGCTGGGAATCTGTTTTAAAGTTGCATTATATGTTTTTGAAAGTGGAAATCTGAGGCCTCCTCCTCTGTTAAGAGACGGCTTTTCTCTTTTTACATAAATTGCCTCCTTCACCCCCCTCTAAACCATCTGTGTTCTCTGTCCAAAATGTGCATATTTTGGTCCTCAAAAGAGTGTCCCTTATCTGTGAGGTGGAGGTGAACAGCTGAGTCTTGTCCTGTGGAGCTGGCTCTCCTGTGTTGAGCCATGCGTCTGTGAAGAGGCTGTTTAGTTTTTCCAATGTAGAGGTCTGGACAGTCCTCGTGATTTTTGCCAATCTCTACATGGAGGAAGTGGAACAGAGAGCCCTAAACTCCTAAGAGGGAACAATGCCGAGCCATTGGTTCCGTTATGTGGATGACACCTGGGTCAAAATCCAAGCTAAGGAAATAGAAGCCTTCACCAGACACATCAACTCGGTCGATAACAACATCAAGTTCACCAGAGAGGATGCAAACGACAACAAGCTGCCTTTTTTGGACTGTTTGGTTCAGATGGAGAGAGAGGACAGCCTCAACATTGAAGTTTACAGAAAACCAACCCACACAGACCAGTATCTTCTGTTTGACTCCCACCATCCACTGGAACACAAACTCTCTGTCATCAGAACTTTACAATATCGGGCCGAACGCGTCCCCACAAAGACAGAAGGGAAGGAAAAGGAACTGAAACACATTCAAGAAGCTCTTCAAACATGTGGATATCCTAACTGGGCTTTTGTCAAGTCAGCGAGGAAATCTACAAAACACACCAATAAACTGAAAAAGGAGAACAACAGACAGAAAAACATCGTCATCCCTTATGTTGCTGGAGTATCAGAGAAATTCAGAAGGATCTTCAACAAACACAACATCCCAGTACATTTCAAAACCAGCAGGACTCTCAGACAGAGGCTGGTCCACCCTAAGGACAAGACACCCATACACAAACAGAGTGGTGTAGTGTATGCGGTCCAGTGCAGCGAGGACTGTCCAGACCTCTACATTGGAGAAACTAAACAGCCTCTTCACAGATGCATGACTCAACACAGGAGAGCCAGCTCCACAGGACAAGACTCAGCTGTTCACCTCCACCTCACAGATAAGGGACACTCTTTTGAGGACCAAAATGTGCACATTTTGGACAGAGAACACAGATGGTTTGAGAGGGGGGTGAAGGAAGCAATTTATGTTAAAAGAGAAAAGCCGTCTCTTAACAGAGGAGGAGGCCTCAGATTTCCACTTTCAAAAACATATAATGCAACTTTAAAACATATTCCCAGCCGGTTTTCACACCTGATGGAAACAGAGGGGCCTCGTCTGTGAATTAGAGGAACAAAAGACTCTTACTGTTAATGTGTTTAGGTGTGAACTGCTAATCTACATATGTGTGTGTGGCTTATCTCACTCAGCCTTATAACCTGTATCTCTCACTCTCTGCTCTTTGAATTGAGAAAGCTCCTCGGATGAGGAGTGAAACGTCTTCTGTTACAAATAAAGTCCAGTTGTTTTTGTATTGAACGCTTTTTGAATTCATCATGTCCTGGATGACTGAGAATCTTCACCAGCATATTGTCTACTGTTGTACTGATAAATATCTCTTGGAGGGTAAACTATATCTTGACTGCAAGTATCAAGCTGTGAAATCCTTCGTTTTCTACAACTGATAGTGGTTGGTCATTAATTATGATGAAGTTTAACAGCTTCTCTGTAAACATTTGAGCTCTGTGGTTTCAGCGATGTCTTCTTCTTGTTCAATCCGAAGCAGGCAGCCTGATTTGGGGCGGCTGCGCTCAGTCTGTCCCTCCTCAGAGATGGGCAGACGGAGCGGGGCAGTTTGGACGCAGCTGGCCGGGGTCGAGATGGCCACCCCGGGTTGAGCAAAGAGTAGCGCCCTGCTGAAGCCACGGAGCTCCAATGTCCATCGTAAAACTAACTTTAACGTGATTTAATGTGGCGCTATGGCTCTGCAGACATTGCACGTTGCTGTCTTGTTTTGTGGTGTTTAGTGTAAAATACTTTCCACACAGCGACATGTTTAGATGAAAAGTTGGTTAGCTGTTAGCCACAGTGCTGCTAACTCAGTCCTCACGTTGTAGCTGGCTGCAAACTATGAACTGGATTTCCTGAATGTGAGACAGGACTTATTACTCTGGGTTCATGAGACACGCCGCCGTTCAGGAAATCCATTCCATAGTTTAAAGCCAACTTGCGTCATGGATCGGAAATATCGGCAGGTAGATCGGAAAATCCAATACGTAAATTATGCTGGTATTGGAGGCCGATACCGATACTGGATCGGATCTGCCCCATCCCTAGTTATGATACAGTCATTCATCAGACACTGGTTTAAGCTGATCATGAGTAGCTGTACAGTACATGCGAAGAAAATTGGTAACTTTAAATTGTCCCTAGGTGTGAGAGTGTAGTAAACACGTGGGTACGTGCCACTAGTTGTAGTATGACAATATATGAGAT
>NW_023622873.1:0-4555 GCF_014905685.2 Nematolebias whitei | reverse complement strand
CCTCCAACGATATCACTCTTGATTTAAAAGAGCTCGTGATGTTTTTAGGCATAAAAGCTGGGTTTGGTCTTAAATCAGCTGAACTACCGTCAGCCTGAATTCTGAGACATGACGGAGCGGCAGAGAGGGCAGATAAATCACTCACCCTCTTAGCGGGTGTTAAAGCCAGCAGCAGGGCTGTTTTAAGAGACAAGAATTTAAGTGAAACCTGATCCAGAGGCTCAAATGGAGCTTTGATCAGGGCTCGCAGGACCAGCGTTAAATCCCACTGTGGAACAAGTGGGCGTGAAACAGGCCTACGTCTTTGCACACCTTTTAGAAACCGCTTCATCAGCGGGTGATTAAAAGCTGTTCTGTCTCCGAACCCTTCGTGGCAGGAAGAGATGGCTGCAGCGTACGTTTTAATCGTGCTGAATGCCAACTTCCTATCCATCAGCTGTTGTAGAAAAGACAGCACGCCGCCTAATGGGCATGAGATGGCCTCTAAACCTTTCTCTGTACACCAGCGCTGAAAAGCTGTCCACTTTGATGTGTACAGAGCTGTGATAGATGCAGCACGTGAATCCTGGATTGTGCGCACTACCTCCTGTGGGAGACCCATCCTCTCTAAGCGGGATCGCTCAGCGGCCAGACCCACAGGTACTGGCCTATTTCTGGGTAACTCCTGATCGCTCCTCCTGCTTGAAGGAGAGCATCCTCCCTCCACGGCAGTTTCCACGGACGACCCGACAACAGACGTTGCAGGACTGGGAACCATGGTGCGTTCACGCGCTCGGGAGCCACCAGGAGAGCTGTCAATCCCTCCTCCTGAACTCGGTTCAGGCACCGTAAAATCAGAGGAGGTGGGGGAAACGCGTACAGAAGCGTTTTGGGCCACGGGCTGTGAGCAAATGCATCCACCCCCAGCGGTGGATCGTCTCGCGGGCTCAGGGAAAACCATAGTTGACACTGAGCGTTCTCTCGTGTCGCAAACAGGTCCACAGCTGCTTTGCCAAACTTCTGCCACGTCTGAACCATCAGGTCTGGATGGAGGGTCTAGTCCGCGTGACGTGGACCGCCCCTGGACATCACATTTGCCCCTCTGTTCAGAACACCGGGTATGTAAACCACTCTGATGGAGAGCAGGTTTTGGTGAGCCCAACACAGTAGCTTTCACGCAATGTGTAACATCTGGGCTGAACGCACACCCCCCTGGCGGTTTATGTACGCAGCAGTCACCATGTTGTCTGTGTGAATCAACACGTGTTGATTCTGTAGCACGGGAGCAAAGTGTTGAATCACATTCAGCACTGTGCGACACTCCAAAACATTGATGTGGGCTGATGTGCGGTGGGGCCACAGCACCCCTACTGCTTGAGATAGGCATGTCCCCCCCAACCTGACAGCGACACGTCCGTGAAGACTGACACGTGTGACGTGGGTCTGCTGACGGGAACTCCCTCTGACAGAACCAGGGTGTTTCCCCAGTGTCGGAGGTCTGCTCTCACGGAGGGAGGGACAGTGATCATCCGTCTTTTTTGTTTTACTGGATCCACACGCAGACGCGCAAACCACCTCTGGAGGCGTCTCATGTGTAACAAACCCAGCGGAACCACTGTGTGAGCTGATGACATCATTCCCAACAGTTTCATGACGGAGACAACTGTTATCACTTTGCCAGGTCTTACGTGGCGGAGTTGACTTTTTAAAGTGTCGATTCTCGTTTGTGATAAGCGAGCCTTCATGGTAGTTGAATTTAATTCCACTCCCAGATAAACAATTGTCTGGGCCGGGAAAATCGAGCTTTTCTTCCAATTTATGGCGAAGCCCAGATTTAACAGGTGTGATGCCAGCACCTGAGCCTGCATCAGCGCCTCCTGTCTGGAGTGTGACAGGAGCAGCAGGTCGTCCACGTAAAACAAAATTCTCATCCCTGCTCTGTGCAGTGGATGCAGGGCTGTCTCCACACACTTTGAGAACGTACGAGGCGCGAGGGAATACCCAAAAGGCAGCCTGTTGTACTGATACTTCATCCCCTGAAAGGCGAAACGCAGAAATTTCCTGTGTTTTGGGATGATCGGTATGTGAAAATAAGCATCTTTTAGATCGATGGAAACAAACCAGTCGTTTCTCTGGATGTTGTCCAACAGCTGTCTCGTTGTCAGCATGTGAAACGGTCTGTCCATGATCGCTTTGTTGAAAGCTGACAGATCCAGAATCGGTCTCATCCCTCCGGTCCGTTTGGGGACCAGGAAGTAGCGTGAGTAAAACCCTGTGTTTTCCTCTCCGTTGGGAACTCTGGAGATTACGCCTTTTATCAGAAGCTCCTGAACTTCTGCATTTAAGGCTGAGATTTGGTCTGGTGATGACAGGACCGTCTCCATAACTACTCCGAACGGAGGGGGTCGGGTTGCAAATTGCAGCGTGTAACCCTTGCATAACACTCTGTCCATCCATCTGTCCGGCGAGCATGTTTTTAGCCACTCTGCGTAACGTTCGTGGAGTGGACGTGCATTTAAGTGATGCACCGTGTTTTGAACGGATGTCGTCCAATCCGCCGCCTCGACCGCCGTCATGCGTCGCGGAAATGATTTCCGCGTGACCCAAGGCGAGGCTTCCTCGAAAGGGCTGTTCTGCACGCACCCGTGCGCTGCGTCTGGATCGCGGACCAACCTTCATGTCTGGGTGGGCCGGTGTGTGCTGAGGCGAAGCGTGTGCCAGCTGATGACGTCGTGGGGCTGCACGTTTAACGTCGCTGTGCGAACGTTGAGAGGCGGAGGGCGTGACTTCATCAACGCCGTGCTGTCGGAGTGAGGGTTGCGAGCCTCACGGGAGCACACGTTTTCTCTGGAGGGACGCGTGCCACTCTCGCTGGGGGCGGGGCTCGTCACCGGGTTCGTTCAGCTGTCTCACGCTTATGCCGCCGTGAGCTGCCGATCGCTGAGACGCGGTGGATGACGGCCGCTCGCGTTTGCTCAGGTGAGGCGTGTGTTGTTTTCGCTGAGAGCGGGGACCTCCACCGGACCCGGCCTGCGGTCCCACATTTATACCGATGTGAGCCGGTGAGCGCCGGGCAGCTGTGCGTGCATCATCAACACAGCGCCGTTTGGATGGAGGCTGCTTGCCTCGCTCGGGTGCGCGTTTAACCTTCCTACTATGTTAGGGTCCGTAGTGACCCATTTTAAATTTTAAATCATGATACTGTCTTTTAAATATTTTTTTTTGCATCAAGGCTTTTTGACTTTGTCTGGAACCTTTATTTAAATAAAAAAAAATTGTTTGTTTTTTTCACTAAATTTAATTTTTATTTTTTATAGAACAACACGCACTTGCCGCGCTGGGGTCATTTGTGACCCAGTTATGGTATAAGACTATCAACCAATAATCAGTGTCAAAACTGAAATCATAAACACACTGTGACCTCACTAACTTTGTCATACATATGTTAGGGCCTTCTGTTTTTACCTGTTTGGCTACTTCACTGACCAAAACATCCCCATTTATCCGTACTACTTTTATTGATAAGTCCCTCATACTCTGCTCCCAAAAACTGAAAAAGTTAATCCAGCTGTAAATGCAGAGACATGTTGAGGCATGCCCATGTAGAGATAAGCCTACCTGGATAGCCATGCCCATCTTGATATGCAGACCTAGATAGACACACCCACCTGGGTGTGTCTCTACATGGGCATGTAGAGACATGTAGAAACAGACACTCCATTTTACCTAGAGCTTGGCTGCATACCAAAATGAAGAGAAGATTCACAGTACAAGAAGCTCTAGATCACATCCTTGCTGAAAATGATGCAGAGGACACACCTAGTGACACAGATGAGCCAGTTTCTGAGGAGGACAATGCTATTGAATATGAATCAGAGTACACAGACTCGTCGAATGAGGAGGGCACAGGTGCTGAAGCTGCTCCTGTAACTGAAACTTATAAATCCAAAAAGGGTAACATCACTTGGAGTGCGATTCCTCCTGTTTCACATGGCAGGGAAGCTGCTGAAAATGTTATGAAGATGACCCGTGGGATTACAAGGTTTGCTGTGACACGAGTAAGTGACATCAAGACATGCTTTGATTTGTTTATGCCATTGTCACTAAAGAAAGTCATCATTGCTATGACAAACCTCGAAGGGAAAAAAGTTCACGGTGACACTTGGAAGGACATTGATGAGGAGTGCCTGGATGCTTTTATTGGTGTTCTTCTTCTCGCTGGCGTGTACAGATCCAGCAATGAGGCCCTTACTAGTCTCTGGGATGTGTCCACAGGCAGGAGTATTTTCCGCGCAACAATGTCACTTCAGACCTTTCAAATGATCTCAAGAGTCCTCAGATTTGACAACAGAGATACTAGAGCACGGTCTGACAAGCTTGCTCCCATCAAAGACGTCTGGGATAGATGGGTGAAGCTCCTTCCACTGATGTTCAACCCAGGACCAGAGGTGACAGTGGATGAGCGTCTTCTCCCTTTCCGTGGAAAATGCCCCTTCCGGCAATACATGCCCAGTAAGCCAGGCAAATATGGCATAAAAATCTGGGCAGCCTGTGATGCGAAAACCAGCTATGCCTG
>NW_023622872.1:0-4556 GCF_014905685.2 Nematolebias whitei | reverse complement strand
CGGCTGTTTTTAATACGTTGGACCAAACTGAGACGTAATTTAAACATGTTTGACTAAACTCCCTCCGTTTCAGTTCGTCGGCTCCGAACTCTCCTGAAGTCTCAGCTCAGTGACTTTTACCGTAAAGTCTCGTATTTTGAGACAAATAATTTGAGAGTTGAACTTAAAACCTTCAATGAATTTTAAATGTTCAATTTGATGTTTAGATTTCTGCAGAAACTCTATTTTTAATGTTTTTTATTTTCAGAATCAAACTTCAGCCGACGAGCTGAAAGTGTTTATAATAATACGTATAATTAAATAATTGGAGCCACCAGCGCTCGTTAGCTCGCGGCTGTAACGACCTTAGAGTCCGTTCAGTTTCTCTCGTCTCGACGTCGTTGTTTCCATAAAGACGTGCGTTTGTTTCCTGAAGTCCAGGACGGAGTTTCACTTCAGTTTATTTATAAAGCACCAAATCACAAGAAACTTGTCTCGGGACTTTACAGGAACATTCACAGACATTTACTTCCTGCGAACGTTCGGGCCTCAGATTGTGGTTTGGATCTGTCCTGCTGCGAGTCGGCCAGGACGGTGGCACAGCGGTCGACACGGGGGTCACCGGTGCTCATGTCCATCAATCACTGTGCGAGGGGCGGGGGACACTCTGGACAGGTCGCACGTCCATCGGCCACTAGGGGGTGTAGATCACCAGCTTTACCACGATACGATAATATATTGATCTGTTTGTATGACGATACGATTTTTATCGATATCAAAGTCTCACGATACGATTCTATTCACAAGTCTGCGGTCGATATTTTGTGATATCAAATGTCCCGTCTCATTTACATATAAATAAATTTACAAAAACAATTCAAATATGATTCAACCATTTTATTTCTGTTATTACAGGCACCAGGCATTTAACTGAAAAACATTTTTTATTAATGAATGAAAAATAAAAATAAATGACCTGTTCAGTAAAGTCTCACATTTCTCATGTTTAAGTGCATTTTTTAAACCAGTTAACTTAAAAGTGGCCTGATGACCTTTGACTTATACAGAAACAGATGTTGATGTTCCATAACATGACGATCAACGCCGTGTTGGTTCTTCATATTTCTTGTTTCCTGAGTATTGAACTCACACGTGTCACGTGTTACACACGACATGAGTTCTGCCTGTTGGAATCTAACTGTTTCCACACAGTTCATTTAAGAGTGAATCTCATGTTCTGTGTTTTCTGTCTCGTCTGCCATGTTGCTGAGGCGGCCGCAGCCGCGCACGGAAATGGTGACACAGACGGCCTTAGGGATTTCAAAATAAAAGCGTATTTTAAAGATGACGATATGAATCGATGTTTTCGTTTTACCACGATATAATTTAATCATTAATCATTTAATGGATATATAGATTTAAATCCATGTATTGTTACACCCCATCAGACACAGAGACAAACATCCACTCTCATCTAGAGACAATTCAGAGTTAGTCAGTCTAACATGCATGTTTTTGGTCTGTGGGAGGAAACTGGAGCACCAGGAGAAAACCCATGCAGCACGGAGAGAACATGCAAACTGATTTACTGTTGATCAGGAGTCACGACAGGCGTGTGCTGGTGCTCAGACTGTGCGTTGAGGATGACTCAGCTACTACCACACTATTATCAGTAACACTGACGGAGTTATGGATGTTTCTGTGTTCGCTGGGACAACCAGACTCCAAAGTTAATCTTTTCTATGTTCTTCCAGTAATTAGTTACTGAGTTTGATTAAAGCGGTCACTGGTGCATAAGATATTTTGCTAACAGATCATAAAGACACTGGAAACTCCACTTTGCCTTCAGCAGCTGGATCCAAAGAATCCAGTCTTTCAGGTGCAAACTCAACGGAAAACCTCCAGTTTTAAACGTAGCGTGTACAGATCCTGCCTTGGGGGTCTCTCAGGGTCTAAAGCTGAGCCCGGCACCCCACGAAGTCGGGGTACAAGACCGTACCCAACAAACCAGTTGTTGCTCCAGTCGTACAGGGGTACAGGTGACGCCTTGAAGAACGCTACATTTTGTACTGTTTGTACCTTTAAAGGAGCTTTTTACCTCTTCATGGTACTTTTTCATTTAGAGATCAATAATGTACCTTAAAATGTACACAAATACAGTATAAAATGTACCTTAAAGTACCTTAAAATGTACACAAATACAATATAAAATGTACCTTAAAGGACCTTAAAATGTACACAAATACAGTATAAAATGTACCTTAAAGTACCTTGAAATGTACACAAATGCAGTATAAAATGTACCTTAAAGTACCTTAAAATGTACACAAATGCAGTATAAAATGTACCTTAAAGTACCTTAAAATGTACACAAATGCAGTATAAAATGTACCTTCATGTACCTTAAAATGTACACAAATGCAGTATAAAATGTACCTTCATGTACCTTAAAATGTACACAAATACAGTATAAAATGTACCTTCATGTACCTTAAAATGTACACAAATGCAGTATAAAATGTACCTTAAAGTATCTTGAAATGTACACAAATGCAGTATAAATGTACCTTTAAGTGCAGTTGGAGGTACACCAGAGGCACCACGCCTCTGTACCTGTTTGTGTTCATGCATCTTATATGTTTTTCCCGTGCTCAGGATGTTTTGGTGAGGACCGACGTGTCACGGGGCGGGGTCTTCTCTTGGCGTGCAGCCGTGGTTCTTCCATCTGTCGTCTTCACCCACAGGGATTTTATAGAAATGTTTCCCTCCAACGCTGACATCACTCTTTGGGTTGACGGCCCTAAACGTCCCCAGTCCCCTCGTCTGGTGGTTTTGGCAGCTGGACCGGTTCTGGCTGCCAAGCGCTCCTCTGCCTGACGGCCTCGTTCAGCTGAAGACAAACGCCGGCTCGGTCTTCTAACGTTCGGCTCGAGCCGGCAGCCGCGTAATTCAGCTCATCTGTCAGCGAGCCTCGGCAAGGGGTGACTCAGCAAAAAGAGGGGAGACATTAGAGGACGAGGACAGGGAGAAGATGAGAGCGGAGCTGTGGAGGAGGAGAACAGATGGGCTTTGTTGATGCCTCACTGGTCTCAGGGGTGGCCGGTTTGATTCTCTGCTGGTTTATCTGAGCACGTGGGGGAGGCAGTGGGTTTGAAAACACCAACAGATCCATTTCGGTCCTGAAGGATCACCAAAACCTGAATCCTGTGAGTCTGTCTGTTAGCAAAATATGCCACGATCCA
The DNA here is from genome assembly GCF_014905685.2 of Nematolebias whitei. Classification (NCBI taxonomy): domain Eukaryota; kingdom Metazoa; phylum Chordata; class Actinopteri; order Cyprinodontiformes; family Rivulidae; genus Nematolebias; species Nematolebias whitei. The sequence goes on along the minus strand of NW_023622872.1, from coordinate 1,335 downwards.
GCCACTGGGTAACTGGAGTGAACCCAGTGGAGCTGCTCTACTTCAGTTCTACAGATATCACAGTAAATGTGGTGTGGTAGCTGAGCGTCCTCCTCAACACTAACTGGACAAAGCCTTCCTGTGGTGCGGCGGCCGTCTTCACTGTCTGTCATGAAAGGCAGCGGGTGACGTGCATGATTTTTAGGAACGCTCGGCCTTTTCTAAGAATAGTACAACTTTTCTGTTTTTTAATTGTTGTTCTGTTTCTGCAACGTTGTAGAGTTCACCTGAACCCCATGCAGTGGGCCAGGAGATATTTTGCTAACAGACAACAAGAGCAGTCGATGATGCACAGTCTGTCTCTGCTACGTCACTTTTAGTTTAATCTCTGCAGAACTGGGAGAGTTTGACACTTTTCATGTTCTCTGAGCTCAGCTGGCTGCGGCGGCCATCTTGAATTGTTGCAGTTAGTGGTTAAACGTCAAGATCATAAACCAGACGTTCTGCTGAACTGGAAGGAAATTAAAAAGGTCAGATTTTAATAATTGAATCTCACGTAACGTAAATCAGTTACATAACTGTGTGTGTGCACGCAACACATCCTTGTCTCCATGGTAACTGCATCATCTGTGTGTCCCTCACACTTCTCCTTCCTGGGGTGTTTATTTATTTATTTGTGTTGTTTTCGACCTCATTGTTTACTCCAGGTCGTTGGTGTTTATCTGTAAGCGTCAACTGAAGCGTGTGCTCAGGAACACGTGAACACGCAGGTGCTCAGGTGGTGGAGTACACACACGTGTTCCTCTTCGTGTTTGACGGCAACAGAGCGAGAACGTGTTCAATCTGAACGGATTTAATGAAACTCGACACGATTCAAGATGGCCGACCTGAGAAAACACAGAATGGATGGTTGGTTGGCTGGTTGGATGGTGGTTAACAGTTTTTTTGGTTAACTGGTTGGTTGTTTAGTTGGTTGGTCAGTTAACTAGTTGGTTAACAGGTTGGTGGGTGGGTTGGTTGATTGATTGGCTGGCTGTTGGTTAACTGGTTGGTTTGTTGGTTAAATGGTTTGCTAAGTATTTGAATGTTGGTTGGTTGGTTGGATGGTTGGTTGGTTGGATGGTTGGTGGTTAACAGTTTTTTTTGGTTGGATGGTGGTTAACAGTTTTTTGGTTAACTGGTTGGTTGGTTGTTTAGTTGGTTGGTCAGTTAACTGGTTGATGAACTAGTTGGATGGTTGGCCAGTTAACTAGTTGGTTAACTGGTTGGTGGGTGGGATGGTTAATTGGTTGGCTGGTTGTTGGTTAACTGGTTGGTTTGTTGGTTAACTGGTTTGCTAAGTATTTGAATGTTGGT
>NW_023622871.1:0-4556 GCF_014905685.2 Nematolebias whitei | reverse complement strand
TTCTGGGTCTCATATCATCTGGGTTCCCCGCGCACTCCTAACAGAAATGCTCCAGCCTCAACAGACCCAGAATGAGACCAAGAGCGAGCAGACCTCCCCCGTTCCCGCGGAGGAGCGGATCGACAGGATGGACAGAGTAATTCATCAGGTGCTGACTCACCAGACCACGGTCCAGTCCAACCTTCAGGAGCTCGGAGGTATGATTTATTCCATTAAACGTCAGCTGCAAGCTTCTGCCTCCCCAGCTCCCGTCGTTCCGCCAGCCCCCGTGGCTCTTGGTCCCACTCCTCCTGTTCAACAAATTTTTGTTAAACCTTCTGAGTTTTTTACCGGAGACCCTGACCAATGTGGCGGCTTCCTGCTCCAGTGTCGACTCGCCTTCGAGGGGGCTCCCTCCCAGTTCTCGTCGGACACAGCCAAGATTTCCTTCTTCGTAAGCCAGCTCAAAGGTAACGCTCTCCGGTGGGCTCACTCGTTCCTCTTGAGTCATGATAACCCCCCTGCTTCCTATGCCCTCTTTCTTCGGGAGTTTCGTAGGATTTTTGACCGTCCCCTGCAGGCTTCAAATGCCGCCAAACGATTATTGAACTTACGACAAGGCCGTCGTAATGCATCGGAGTTCGCTCTGGAGTTCCGGATCCTCGCTGCCCAAACAGGATGGGACGAGCCCGCCCTCCAAGGTATTTTCCTTAACGCTCTCTCTGATTTCCTCAAAGATCAGCTGGCCACGCGAGATGAGCCCGAGACTTTCGACAAGCTGATAGACCTTGCCATCTCGATCGACGACCGCTTCCGAGAGAGGCGAAGAGAAACAAACTACAGTTCCCATCGACCCTCGACTTCCGGGTTTTCGACTCCTCCAGGTGAGCCCAAGCCTGCACCGCGACACTACGTTTCCCACAATTCCCCCACTTCCGGGTTCACGACCCCTCGCTACGAGTCCTTTTCTTCGAATCAGCCCCCTGTGAACTACAACTCCCAGTCTTCCTTGCTTCCTGGTCACAGCCAATCACCTTCTTTCCCTTCACGGGATCGCTCCCCCGAGCCTATGCAGGTGGGGCGCGCACGGCTGACTCCTGCAGAGAGACAGCGGCGTATGTCTGCCCATCTTTGCATTTATTGTGGAAACTCCGGTCACTTTCTGCCCCACTGTCCGTTTCGGGGAAACGAGAACTTCCACCAGTAAAGCGGGAGTTACTGGTGGGAACGTCTGCGTTAACCTCCCCATTTAAACTGTTACTTCCTATGGTCATCCAAACACAAAACCGTCGTTTTTCTTTTTCCGCTCTTATTGATTCAGGCGCTGAACAGAATTTAATCAGCTCTGATTTAGTTAAAAAATATTCCCTTCCGACTCGCGAAATACCGTCAATTTCTGTCGCCGGCTTAACCGGGGACACGCTGGCCCGCATTACTTTAAAGACCACCGAGTTACATGTTGTTATGTCAGGAAATCATCACGAGATGACTGATTTCTTCGTTTTTAGTTCTCAGACTCCTCAAGTAATTCTTGGTTTCCCTTGGCTTCGTAATCATAACCCAGTTATCAACTGGGAGCGCGGTTGTATAGATAAATGGAGCGACAAGTGCCTCAGCAATTGTTTACGCTCAGCTGTTAAAGCGTCCCCTCGTGACACGCCTCCGTTAGAGGAGATCGATCTTTCCTCGGTTCCTGCCGAATACCGCGACCTGGCGGCTGTCTTTAGTAAACAACGCGCTTTGTCACTTCCTCCTCATCGCCCCTACGACTGCGCGATTGACTTGTTACCTGGCGCCCCCTTGCCGTCAAGCAGACTCTACAACCTTTCTGGTCCGGAGAGGGAGTCTATGACTAGTTATATAAATGAATCTCTTGCCTCAGGCATTATCAGACCCTCGACCTCCCCTGTGGGAGCGGGTTTTTTCTTTGTTTCTAAAAAAGATAAATCACTCCGGCCATGTATAGACTATCGTGGGTTAAATAACATAACAATTAAAAATAAATACCCTCTTCCCCTTATTGACTCACTTCAGGAGCAGCTGCAGTCTGCCTCCTGCTTTTCAAAACTTGATTTGCGAAACGCGTACCACCTCGTCCGTATTAAAGAGGGCGACGAGTGGAAGACCGCTTTTCGCACTCCTCTGGGCCACTTCGAGTATTTAGTCATGCCCTTCGGGTTAACCAATGCCCCCGCAATTTTTCAGGCGCTCGTTAATGACGTCCTGCGCGATTTTATTGGTAATTTTGTGTTCGTTTATTTGGATGACATTCTTATTTATTCTCGTGATCCTGCTCAACACACGGCCCACGTTCGTTTGGTTCTTCAGCGGCTGCTGGAGAACCAATTATTCGTTAAAGCTGAAAAGTGCGAGTTTAACACCTCCACTGTTTCTTTTCTCGGCTTTATTTTTGAGGGTGGTCGTTGCCGAACCAACCCTGAAAAAACCAGGGCAGTAGTCGATTGGCCAGTTCCCGAATCCAGGAAGCAGTTACAACGTTTCCTGGGGTTCGCAAATTTTTATAGGCGGTTTATTAAAGATTACAGTCGTGTCGCCGCCCCCCTGTCTCAGCTCACTTCGACCACCTGTGCCTTTCATTGGACCCCGGAGGCTGACGCCGCCTTCTCTAAGCTCAAGTCCCTCTTTTCCTCGGCACCCATCCTTTGCCATCCTGACCCCGCGCACCAGTTTATTTTAGAGGTGGACGCCTCTGACACTGGGGTTGGGGCGGTCCTCTCCCAACGGTCTCCTCTGGACAACAAGGTCCATCCCTGCGCCTTTTTCTCTCGCCGTCTCTCCCAGGCCGAGCGAAACTATGATGTGGGTAACCGCGAGCTTTTGGCGGTCAAACTCGCCCTCGAGGAATGGCGGCATTGGCTGGAAGGCACTGAGACACCCTTTTTGATTTGGACCGACCATAAAAATCTGATCTATCTGCGTAACGCCAAGCGTCTGACCCCCCGTCAGGCCCGTTGGTCGCTTTTCTTTCATCGTTTTAATTTTGTTTTGACTTTCCGTCCGGGCTCTAAAAACATTAAGCCGGACGCCCTGTCCAGACAGTTTGCCCCACCTGACTCGTCCGAGCCTTCAGACCCTATTATCCCCTCGTCCTGCATCGTGGGCTCCCTTTCTTGGCCCATCACCGCCACCATCCAACAGGCTCTCCTCTCCGAACCAGACCCTGGTGGTGGTCCCCCCGGCACCTTCTTCGTTCCATCCAGCGTGCGGTCCCAGGTTCTCCAATGGCTTCACACAAATAAGCTTTCTTGCCACCCTGGAATCAACCGTATGCTCTCTCTTACCAAGGCCCATTTCTGGTGGCCCTCCATGACCTCGGACATTAAGGACTTTGTTTCTGCCTGCCCCGTCTGTGCCAGAAACAAGTCCGGCACCCAACCCCCGGCTGGCCCCCTGCTCCCCCTCCCGACCCCTAGTCGCCCTTGGTCCCACATTTCCCTCGATTTTGTTACCGGCCTTCCACCATCTGACGGCAACACCGCCATCCTCACGGTTGTTGACCGCTTTTCGAAGGCCGCCCATTTTGTTCCCCTCCCTAAGCTCCCCTCTGCCCTCGAGACTGCCCAGCTACTCACCCTCCATGTGTTTCGGCTCCATGGGATTCCGTCGGACATTGTCTCTGACCGAGGCCCGCAGTTCATCTCCCAGGTCTGGCACTCCTTTTGTAAGTCGCTCGGGGCGTCCGTTAGCCTCACCTCTGGTTACCATCCCCAGGCTAACGGACAAGCCGAGCGCTGCAATCAGGAGCTGGAGTCCACTCTGCGTTGCCTGGTCGAGTCTAATCCCTCGTCCTGGAGCCAGCACTTGGTTTGGGTGGAGTATGCTCATAACTCCCTCCGCTCCTCTGCCACCGGCATGTCCCCCTTTGAAGCCTCCCTAGGCTACCATCCTCCTTTGTTCCCTGATTCAGAGACTGACTGTTCGGTCCCATCCGTCCAGCATCACTTCAGGCGCTGCCGTCGTATCTGGCGCCAGGCCAAAGCAGCCCTCCTTAGGACCGCAGCCCAGGCAAAACGGTTTGCTGACCGCCACCGTTCAGAGACGCCCGCCTACCAAGTCGGCCAGCAAGTTTGGTTGTCCACCAAGGACATTAAGCTGAGGGACACACCTCGCAAACTAGCTCCCCGTTTCATTGGCCCCTTTCCCATCACTCGCATCATCAATCCCTCTGCGGTCCGCCTCCAGCTCCCCAGGGCCATGCGCATCCATCCCACGTTCCACGTCTCCCAGGTGAAACCTGTTTCCCTCAGTCCCCTGTGTCCTCCATCTGACCTCCCTCCGCCGCCTCGCCTGATCGACAACCACCCTGCGTTCTCCGTTCGTTCCATCTTGGACGTGAGGCGCAGGGGCAGGGGTTTCCAGTACCTGGTCGATTGGGAGGGGTACGGTCCTGAGGAGAGGTCATGGATCCCCAGGTCCTTTATCCTTGACCCCAGTTTGATTTCTAGGTTTTACAGAGACCACCCCGAGAAGCGCCTCAGGTCGCCAGGTGGCGATTCTTGAGGGGGGGGTACTGTAAGGATCCCACTGCCTGCAGCCTGCCTTGCTGATGGCCGCTG
>NW_023622870.1:0-4556 GCF_014905685.2 Nematolebias whitei | reverse complement strand
CACCTTGTTGATGGTGTCCACGTGGACACCCAACCTTACCAAAATGTCAGAGCCTATGTAGGTTGCATGTGGTAAGTTTTGGATCACGAGAAACGGGTGAACCAGTTCTCGTTGGTTCCAGTTTAGTTTTAGGTTAATGACTCCTTCTGCGGTCATTACCTGTGAACTATTGGGAACTAATGGAAAGCGGAAAGCTTTTTAAATTAGTTCTAGACCCACGTGTTTGTGAACCAAGGTTTCATAGAAAGCTCGGTTAATTGCTGATTTATCTGTCCACAGAGACAGAACAGCATCGTTGGTGTGGGATCCTTGGATCTCTACACCCTTAACTACCAGTGGTAGGTAGTGTTCGGTGGACTCTGACTGCTCCAGCTCACAAAGGAGGCTGTCTTGTTGGGTCAGAGTTTGGACCACCGGGTGGGTCTCTTTGGTTTCACATGATTTCAGAGGAATACTCACCGGGCTCGTGTCCTCGGCTGAGGAGTCCTTTGCGCCTTCCGCAGTACCTGCTGTTAGGCAGTCTGTGTTACACTCCGGAGGCAATTCTATTGGCAGTGGTTTGCTCACCTTTGCCCACATCGTTTGATCACCATAATCTATAATCCCGTCGAAGCGATTTATAAAATCCTGGCCAACCAAAAATGGGAATGAGTCAACACGAGACACGTGTACCGGGTGGTATAGTGTCATTCTGCCAATCTGCATGTGAACCATTGCTATAGCTGTCAGGGTTGTCCTCTTCTCTGAGAGACCCTGCATTTCTATAGCACATTCTGTGAGAGGTATTATCCTGTTAACACCGGCAGCGGCTGTCCTCAGCTCCTCGAACAGTTTAGCTGACATAATTGTTATGTCTGCCCCACCGTCCAGAAGTGCTTCATGTGTGAGGACTCCTTCGAGTGTTACTGCCAGGTACGCCTTCTTGGCGACCCCCCTTCTGATAAAGTTACACAGAAACCTCTTAGGTTTTTTCTGACGTTTCTTTACACGTTCAGCCTTGTCTGTGTAATCTTGGTTTGTCTGAACCGTCAGCACAGCAGTAGCTGTTTCTGAGTGTTCAGCTTGCGATGACTCGTCATCGTTTGTGTGTGAGTTTACCCCCCCTTCTTCCGATGAGGGGTTGTTGGAGGCAACAACAACAATGTCTTGGTGTGTTCCACCGACATCTGTGATGTTGTCATTCGCGCCCTCAGATGTAATAGTGATTACATCACTGCATAGTGCTCCAGGTTGGTTTCCCGTGTCAGTGTGTTTCAAAGTTTCTAACAACCTGCGTAGTTTCTCTGTCTCTTCTGAGCTCAGAGGTGTAGGGCCTTGTTTCTGGAACCTTTGTGATTTTTTTCGCCTCAGGTCATTTCGTCCAAGGTGGGGGATGGTTAGGTACGTCTTTTGGGGGTTCCTTTTCGGACTTCCCCTGATAATATGGGTCACCTTGGTTCCCATATCTTTGCGTCCTACGCACATCCCATTTACGATAATCACGTTCATCCTCTGAAAGAGGAGCTTTTTTGTCCCAGCGTGCACCTTCATGACGCGGTTTGTTAGTTTGAAAAGACTGCTTTTTCTCGCCTTTCTTAGGAGGAGGAGGCGATGCACGCCGTCCTTCCAGTTCTAGCGAGTGGGGTTTAACCTTTATACCAGGAAACACCTCTATGGGCGTCTTAGCATGAGAACATGCCTCAAACACATTCACAGCACACTGTTTAATCTCATTGATGGGTTTTTCTTTGAAATTTGCCATCATTTGTACTGACGTTCGTATGTCAGTGTGGAGATTTTTGCTGAAAACAAATTTAAAACCTTCTTCCTCCTCCATTCCGGTTTCATTTCTGTAACCAAAATAAGCTTGGAAGATTCTTTTGTAATAAACCTTTGGATGTTCGTGCTTCCCTTGCGTGACCTTGTCAGCAGCTGGGAAACCAGCAGGTCCCGTGCAGGGGTCGTATTCCCTGATCAAAGCTTCACACAGAAGGTTGTAATCCCTCCTCGTGGCATCAGGTTGATGCTCGATGAAGGTGAACACCTCTCTGTCCGAAGTGAGCCTTATCAGACTGATTTTATCCTCAACCGTAGCATTAGGATAACCACTCAGTCTGAAATCAAGGTCATTCAGATACGCTTTTGTTCCAGTTGAACCCATTGGGCCAGGTACAAAGCGTTGTACATATTTTGAGAGTTTTTGAAGATCATCTATTGAAAGAGGAAGTTTCAACGGTCTCTCTTGCCTGCTTGGTAGTGGAGACCTGTTCAGGTGTATCCCTGCTACTTTAGGTAATGGTGGAGGTGTGTGTGATGTAAGGAGATTTGGGTCTGAAGCCCAGTGTGTCCCCACATTCTGTCCATGCCTCTCACCATATTTCCTTTCTGCATGGCAAAGTTGTGTTTTAAGCGCGTCTATCTCAGATTTGCATCCGCTCAGAGCATTTGATGCTTCTTGCAACTGTTGTTGTAGAGCATTGTTGTCTGAGCACAACTTTTGGTACTTGACCTCCCTTTCCTTCAATTTCTCCTCATATGAGTGAGCTTGTAAAGTAAGGTAATTTTGTGAGAGCTCCCTCTCACGTTTTAACTCATGTGCACTGGTCTCCTGATCAAGTTTAGACTGTGCCATGAATTTGAGATACTCCTCCCTGTCGCTGTTAAACCTTATTGCGAGGTCATCAGCTTTGTTTACCACAGCATAGAATGATGCTTTCAATAAGAGCGCCAATTTAGCCAGCTTGTCATAGCTTGACTTTGTTCTGTCTGTAGAGGTCACACTCTCTGCAACCTCCTTCAGCTTGTCCAATAACTCTTTTGAGTTCATGTTGTCCACCTGTTCACCATATGGATGTAAGGATTCTGTGAGCAGCGTCAACGCTCCCTCTAAACAGTCCTTCATCTCACATGGATCAAAATCCTTTTCTGTCACACCTGCCATGGTTATTCACTGTTCAGCACTTATCTGGTTAAACAGTTGCCAACTTCAGATTATTTTAACAGGTAAATATTTGTATTCAAGTGTCATGTGAGTTTCACACACTTTTTAGCTCTGGGTTCACTCAACAGTACTGTGTAAGCCACTTCTCCAAATGAATGGGCACCTATTTGTAGGTTTTACCCCAATGCATGAATATTTTTAAGTAAATGCCTCTTTCTGGCAGTGTTACTTAATGTGCTTAAATCAAACAGATACAAGAACCAGGCTTCTCAGTGATATTTATTCTAAAGCACTTAACATTAAATAAACCTGCAATTTTTCTAAAAGTCTCACAGCAACTTTAGTTTTTTAAACGCTTTTTAAGCAGTTTTATCCCAGAAATCGCTATTTAACAGTTACTCATTAAACCAGGTTGGATGAAAAAGAAAAAGAAAAACAAATGAGGAATTATCAGTCTCCCCTTCAGGAAAACTGTTATACTCCTCTCTCAACAGCAGGTGGCAGTGTAAGCTTATTTATACCAGCAGGAGTCTATGACAACTTCCTGTGGATCGTTCCGTTGACATCCGGTTGTTAGCCGTTAGCTTTAGAATTAGCATCGGCGAAACTCGGTCAAATCAACATTTCTGAACGGATTTAAAGCTTAAACGTGGCGTTGTTTCAACAAGCACGACTTTTTGCATGAAACATGAGTTTTGTGGGAACAGTGGCGGCTCCATTTAGCGATTTTAAACACAGTGGAGGCTTCGGTTGAACAGAGACTCATTTCCGGGGTCACGTGACTGAATCAACCAATGGTCAGAGACAACAGCGGGGGTGGGTTTTACAACCTGACATCAGAGGAAGTGACGACAGACACGTCACTCGTCTCTCAGCGAATCAGAGCTACCCAAACAGCGGTTTTCGACCAATGACGCATCGTCATTCTAGCTAGCGTGTTAGCGATTAGCCTGAACATTCCGGTCAACTTTCGTCCATTAACTTCTCAAAATGTACAATTTTCTGCTCCAATTGTGACGAACAAACTCTTAACTGTGTTCTGAGACGGCGCCCAGCTTTTTAAAACGTCTCTCCATCCATTTAAAACAACTCGTTCGAACTAATCAGAACCGAGCCCGACAGCCGTGTCTGAGCAGAACCCCCTGTCTGTTTAAACAGAATCAAACGCTTTTCACAGCTTAATTAACTTTGTCACACAACAGACGTACATTTCAGCTTTAAAATGAAACACATTGACTTAACTTCAGCTCTCTTAATACCACAACTGAAAACTTTCTCTGAACCCCACAGCTGCAAAACGCTGCGTTTCACACAGCAATCTGCACTTTTAAGCTAATTTCAGTTAAGATCAGATATGCCAACATGATCAATTCAATTGTTACACAAATAACACAGTCCATTTATGATACCGTACGAGGCCACCAGTATGTAATGAACATATACCTGTCAGATATTATTCATAATTTAAACGGATTCTTTCATTTTTCTGGACTGAGTACTATCGTGCATTGAATGATTAAATGTGGACGGAAACGTGTTTTAATTTCTGACTCACCAACAACAGTGGGTCGTTTATTAAAACGATTTAAAACATCACACATTTACATTAATTGGCAGATTGATTTCAATAAGACAG
>NW_023622869.1:0-4556 GCF_014905685.2 Nematolebias whitei | reverse complement strand
ATAATATCTGACAGGTATATGTTCATTACATACTGGTGGCCCGTACGTTTGTTTTTACATACTGGTGGCCTCGTACGGTATCATAAATGGACTGTTATTCGTGTAACAATTGAATATCATGTTGGCATATCTGATCTTAACTGAAATTAGCTTAAGAGTGCAGATTGCTGTGTGAAACGCAGCATTTTGCAGCTGTGGTGTTCAGAGAAAGTTTTCAATTGTGGTGTTTTTAGAGCTGAAATAACGTCAATGTGTTCATTTAAAGCTGAATTTGTACATCTGTTGTATAACTGAAGCTGGGTTTGTGGTAAAACGTTTTGATTCTGTTTAATCTGTGACAGAAGAGGGTTCTGTTCCGGCTCGGTTCTGATTCATTCGAACGAGTCGTGTTTTAAATGGATAAACTGCTGTTTTGAAACTGGGATCTGTCTCAGGCCACTATTAAAATTGCTTCGTTACATCTGTAACAGTGAAACTGTGCATTTTGAGAAGTTAATGGACGAAAGTTGACCGGAATGTTCAGGCTAATCGCTAACACGCTAGCTGAAATAACGAGCAGTAATTGGTCGAAAACCGCAGTTTGGGTAGCTCTGATTCGCTGAGAGACGAGTGACGTGTCCGTCGTCACTTCTTCTGATGTCAGGTTGTAAAACCCACCCCCGTTGTTGTCTCTGACCATTGGTTGATTCAGTCACGTGACCCCAGAAATGAGTCTCGGTTCAACCGAAGCCTCCACTGTGTTTAAAATCGCTAAATGGAGCCGCCACTGTTCCCACAAAACTCATGTTTCATGCAAAAAGTCGTGCTTGTTGAAACAACGCCACGTTTTAGCTTTAAATCCGTTCAGAAATGTTGATTTGACCGAGTTTCGCCGATGCTAATTTTAAGCTAAGCGGCTAACAACCGGATATCAACAGAACGATCCACAGGAAGTTGTCATAGACTCCTGCTGGTATAAATAAGCTTACACCACCACCTGCTGTTGAAAGAGGAGTATAACAGTTTTCCTGAAGAGGGACTGATAAGCTCCTCATAATTCTTTTTCTTTTCACCCAACCTGGTTTATTCGAGTAACTGTTAAAATAGCGAATTTCTGGGATAGAACGGCTTAGAGAAAGCGTTCAAAAAAACTAAAGTTGCTGTGAGACTTTTAGAAAAATTGCAGGTTTATTTAATGTTAAGTGCTTTAGAGTAAATAACACTGAGAAGCTTGGTAATCTAGTATCTGTTAAAAAATAAGCACATTAAAAAAGTAACACTGCCAAAGAGGCATTTACTTATAAATATTCATGCATTGGGGTAAAACCTACGAATAGGTGCCCATTCATTTGAAGAAGTGGCTTACACAGTACTGTTGAGTGAACCCAGAGCAAAAAAGTGTGTGAAACTCACATGACACTTGAATACAAATATTTACCTGTTAAAATAATCTGAAGTTGGCAACTGTTTAACCAGATAAGCGCTGAACAGTGAATAACCATGGCAGGTGTGATAGAAAAGGATTTTGATCCTTGTGAGATGAAGGACTGGTTAGAGGGAGCGTTGACACCGCTCACAGAATCCTTACATCCATATGGTGAGCAGGTGGACAGCATGAACTCAAAAGAGTTATTGGACAAGCTGAAGGAGGTTGCAGAGAGTGTGACCTCTACAGACAGACCAAAGTCAAGCTATGACAAGCTGGCAAAATTGGCGCTCTTATTGAAAGCATCATTCTATGCAGTGGTAGACAAGGCTGATGACCTTGCAATAAGGTTCAACAGCGAAAGAGAGGAGTACCTCGAACACATGGCACAGTCTAACTTTGAAGAAGAGACCCGTGCAAATGAGGTACAACAAGACAGAGAGCTCTCACGAGCTCAGCTGTCATTACAAGCTCACTCATATGAGGAGAAGATTAGGGATAGAGAGATTAAGTACCAAGCACTGTGTTCAGACAACGATGCACTACAACAAAAGTTGCAGCTCACATCAAAAGCTCTGAACGAATGCAGATTGGAAAAGGAGGCGTTGGTCCAACAAGGTGTGTGTTTACAAAGTGAATGTCAAACATCACAGGAACGCTTAAAAGCCTGTGAGGAGAAACTAGCCGCAGCAACAAATAAGATTTCTGACGTGGGGCGAGCTGGTCTGGAACTCAAAGACGAACAAGGTCGGAGTCCAGGTCACCCACAATCACCTCAGAAGAATTTTGGTGCACCTCCTGCTCTTAATCCCATTCTGCTACCTCCACATGTGTGTAGAGACACACCTCCACCCTTACCTAAAGTAGCAGGGACAGACCTGAACAGGTCCCCTCTACCAAGCAGGCAAGAGAGAGCATTGAAACTTCCTCTTTCAATAGATGATCTTCAAAAACTCTCAAAATATGTACAACGCTTTGTACCTGGCCCAATGGGTTCAACTGGCAGAAAGGCGTATCTAAATGACCTAGATTTCAGACTGAGTGGTTATCCTAATGCTACGGTTGAGGATAAAATCAGTCTGATAAGGCTCACTTCGGACAGAGAGGTGTTCACCTTCATCGAGCGTCAACCTGATGTAACGAGAAGGGATTACAACCTTCTGTGTGAAGCTTTGATCAGGGAGTACGACCCCTGCACGGGACCTGCTGGTTTCCCAGCTGCTGACAAGGTCACGCAAGGGAAGCATGAACATCCAAAGGTTTATTACAAAAGAATCTTCCAAGCTTATTTTGGTTACAGAAATGAAACCGGAATGGAGGAAGAAGAAGGTTTTAAATTTGTTTTCAGCAAAAATCTACACACTGACGTTAAAACGTCAGTACAGATGATGGCTAATTTCAGAGAAAAATCCATCAATGAAATTAAACAGTGTGCTGTGAATGTGTTTGAGGCATGTTCTCATGCTAAGACGCCCATAGAGGTGTTTCCTGGTGTAAAGGTTAAACCCCACTCCCTAGAACGGGAAGGACGGCGTGCATCGCCTCCTCCTCCTAAGAAAGACGAGAAAAAGCAGTCTTTTCAAACTAACAAACCGCGTCATGAAGGTGCACGCTGGGACAAAAAAGCTCCTCTTTCAGAGGATGAACGTGATTATCGTAAATGGGGTGTGCGTAGGACGCAAAGATATGGGAACCAAGGTGACCCATATTATCAAGGGAAGTCCGAAAAGGAACCCCCAAAAGACGTACCTAACCGTCCCCCACCTCGGACGAAACGAACCGAGGCGATAAAATCACAAAGGTTCCAGAAACAAGGCCCTACACCTCTGAGCTCGGAAGAGACAGAGAAACTACGCAGGTTTTTAGAAACTTTGAAACACACTGACACGGGAAACCAACCTGGAGCCCTATGCAGTGATGTAATCACTATTACATCTGAGGGCACGAATGACAACATCACAGATGTCGGTGGAACACACCAAGACATTGTTGTTGTTGCCTCCAACAACCCCTCATCGGAAGAAGGGGGGGTAAACTCACACACAAATGATGACGAGTCATCGCAAGCTGAACACTCAGAAACAGCTACTGCTGTGCTGACGGTTCAGACAAACCAAGATTACACAGACAAGGCTGAACGTGTGAAGAAACGTCAGAAAAAACCTAAGAGGTTTCTGTGTAACTTTATCAGAAGGGGGGTCGCCAAGAAGGCATACCTGTCAGTAACACTCGAAGGAGTCCTCACACATGAAGCACTCCTGAACGGTGGGGCAGACATAACAATTATGTCAGCTAAACTGTTCGAGGAGCTGAGGACAGCCGCTGCCGGTGTTAACAGGATAATACCTCTCACAGAATGTGCTATAGAAATGCAGGGTCTCTCAGAGAAGAGGACAACCCTGACAGCTATAGCAATGGTTCACATGCAGGTTGGCAGAATGACACTATACCACCCGGTACATGTGTCCAGTGTTGACTCATTCCCATTTTTGGTTGGCCAGGATTTTATAAATCGCTTCGACGCGATTATAGATTATGGTGATCAAACGATGTGGGCCAAGATGAGCAAACCACTGCCAATACAAATGCCTCCGGAGTGTAACACAGACTGCCTAACAGCAGGTACCGCGGAAGGCGCAAAGGACTCCTCAGCCGAGGACACGAGCCCGGTGAGTATTCCTTTGAAATCATGTGAAACCTAAGAGACCCACCCGGTGGTCCAAACTCTGACCCAACAAGACAGCCTCCTCTGTGAGCTGGAGCAGTCAGAGTCCACCAAACACTACCTACCACTGGTAGTTAAAGGTGTAGAGATCCAAGGATCCCACACCAACGATGCTGCTCTGTCTCTGTGGACAGATAAATCAGCAATTAACCGAGCTTTCTATGAAACCTTGGTTCACAAACACGTGGGTCTAGAACTAATTAAAAAAGCTTTCTGCTTTCCATTAGTTCCCAATAGTTCACAGGTAATGACCGCTGAAGGAGTCATTAACCTAAAACTGAACTGGAACCAACGAGAACTGGTTCACCCGTTTCTCGTGACCCAAAACTTACCACATGCAACCTACATAGGCTCTGACATTTTGGTAAGGTTGGGTGTCCACGTGGACACCATCAACAAGGTGCTGTGGTCCCTCAAACCAGCCAC
>NW_023622868.1:0-4556 GCF_014905685.2 Nematolebias whitei | reverse complement strand
GAGCCAGGCCTGGTCCATTGTATTTCAGAGTCAGACCTGGTCCATTTACAGTGTCTGAGCCAGACATGGTCCATTTACTGTTTCTGAGCCTGACATGGTCCATTTTTTGTTTCTGATCCAGACCTGGTCAATTTACTGTTTCCGAGCCATTCCTGTTCCTTTTATTGTGTATGATCCAGACCTGGTCCATTTTCTGTTTCTGAGCCAGACCTTGTCCATGTGTTGTTTCTGAGCCACATTTGGTCGAATTAAGATTTCTGGTCCAGCCTGATCCATTTACTGTCTCTGATACAGACATGGTCCTTTGTCTGTTTCTGAGCCAGACCTGGTCTTTTTTCTGTTTTCCGAGCCATTCCTGTTCCTTTTATTATGTATGATCCAGACCTGGTCCATTTTCTGTTTCTGTGCCAGACCTGGTCTATTAGTCTTTCTGAGCCAGGCCTGTTCCGTTTATCGTTTCTGAGCCTGGCAAATTTACTTTTTCTGAACCAGGACTGTTCCATATTGTTTCTGAGGTAGACCTGGTCCATTCATTATGTCTGAAGCAGAATTGGTCCACTTTTTGTTTCTGAGCCAGATCTGGTCTATATACTTTTTATGAGTCAAGCCTGTACCATTTACTGTTCATGTGACAGAACATGGTCCATTTGCTGTTTCTAGGCCTGACCTGATCCATTTACTGTTTCTGAGTCAGACCAAATCCATTCACTGTGTCTGAACGAGATCTGGCCCATTTTCTGTATCTGAGCCAGACCTGGTCCATTTAATGTTTTTGAGCCAAACCTTGTCCAGTTTCTCTGTCTTTTCCAGACCCGGTCCATTTGCTGTTTCTGAGCCAGACCTTGTCCATGTGTTGTTTCTGAGCCAGAACTGGTTGAATTAATATTTCTGGTCCAGCATGATCCATTTACTGTCTCTGATACAGACCTGGTCCATTTACTGTGTTTTAGCCAGACTTGGTCCATTTACTGTGTCTGAGGCAGGCACTGTCTGTTTACCGTTTCAGAGGCAGGCCTGGTTGGTTTGCTGTTTCTGAGCCAGACCTGGTACATTTACTGTTTCTGATCCATGCACAGTCCATATACTTTCTCTGAGCAAGACCTGGTCCATTTTCTGTTTCTGACCCAGACCAGCTCCATTTACTGTTTCTAAGCCAGACCTTGTTCATTTTCTGTTTCTTGGCCGGGCCTGGTCCAATTACTGTGTCTGACCCAGACCTGATCCATTTACTGTTTTTGACCCAGGCCTTGTCCGTTTACCGTTTCTGAGCCAGTCCTGGTCCTTTTCTTGTGCCTGATCCAGACCTGGTCCATTTTCAGTTTCTGAGCCAGACCTGGTCTTTTTACGCTTTCTGTGCCATGCCTGTTCCGTTTAATGTTTCTTAGCCTGGCCTGGCCCATTTACTGTTTCTGAACCAGGACTGTTCCATACTGTTTCTGAGGCAGACCTAGTCCATTCATTATGTATGGAGCAGGCCTTGTCTACTTTCTGTTTCAGATCCAGTCCTAGTCTATTTAATGTTTATGAGCCAAACCTAGTCCATTTTCTGTGTCTTTTCCAGACCCCATCCATTTGTTGTTTCTGAGCCTGGTCTTGTCCATTTACTGTTTCTGAGCCAGACCTTGTCCATGTGTTGTTTCTGAGCCAGAACTGGTCGAATTAACATTTCTGGTCCAGCCTGATCCATTTGCTGTCTCTAATATAGACATGGTCCTTTTACTGTTTCTGAGCCAGACCTGGTCCATTTTCTGTTTCAGAGCCAGACCTGGTCCATTAACTGTGTCTGAGCCAGGCCTGGTCAGTTTACTGTTCCTAAGCCAGACCTGGTCCATTTACTTTTTCTGAGCCAGACCTGGTCCATTATACTGTTTCTGAGCCAGTCCTTGTCCTTTTACTGTGTCTGATCCAGACCAGGTCCATTAAATGTGGCTGAGCTAGGCCTTGTCCATTTACTGATTCTGAACCAGGCCTGGTCCATTTTCTTTTTCTGAGCCAGGCCTGGTCCATTCTATTTCTGAGACAGACCTGGTCCATTATCTGTGTCTGAGCCAGGCCTGGTCTGTTTATTGTCTCTGAGCATGACCTGGTCCATTTTCTGTTTCTGAGCCAGACCTGGTCCATTTACTCTTTATGAGCCAGTCCTTGTCCTTTTATAGTGTCTGATCCAGACCTGGTCCATTAACTGTGTCTGAGTCAGGCCTAGTCCATTTACTGTTTCTGAGCCAGGCTTGGTCCATTGTATTTCGGCGTCAGACCTGGTCCTCTTACAGTGTCTGAGCCAGACATGGTCCATTTTCTGTTTCTGAGCCAGACCTGGTCAATTTACCTGTTTCCGAGCCATTCCTGTTCCTTTTATTGTGTATGAGCTAGACCTGGTCCATTAACTGTATCTGAGCCAGGCATGGTCTGTTTACTGTTGTTGTGAACTAAGCCTCAGGTCAAATCCTGACCTTGAGGGCCTTCCTGGGACAAGAACTGTATTTCATTGATTTGAGTCCAGAAACACAAAATCAAGTCCATCCAGAGACTTTCTAAGTGTCCTGCACTGATCAATTGAAAGAACACTCTCTTTTTTATTATCATTACTATTTTACAAATGTCTTGATAAATCAAAAGTGTGTTTAGTTCAAACCATTTTTAAATGTTGAAGTGAACTACTCATTTTAAATCAACTGTGAAACAGTATAAGTGATTTTCAATCCTCATTCAAAGTAGAAATCATTTTAATGTTTGTTACAAGAGTAATTATTCATTTTCTTGATCTTCTGTCTGAAATGAGCAAGTGTAAGTTGGTCAAAGGTCAAGTTTCGGTCAACTACAAGTTTACTGGAAAGAAATGTCATGTTTAACTTTTTCAGACAGATATGAGAGAATTGACTCCACGAAGTCTCGGGTTCTTCAAAACATCTTCTGTCTGTTCTTAAACAATCTAATCTTTTTCCCTTGATTTTTAATAACCTCTTACATCACTAAGACCACACCCTGTTCGGTCGATCGACCAATCAGGAAGTTCTCAAATGAACCGGAAACAGAACTCTTTAAAAGGTTCAACACTTCCTAGTTCTAGGAGAATGCTGGAATAGAGAATCCAGGCAGTGCGGTGGGAGAGCAGTTCAGTTCGGAGAGCAGAACCGAACAGAAAAATTGCTGGAGAGAACAAGAGGTTCCAGACATGATCCGAAGTTCTTCCGAGTCTCGTGGGAATTATGGAATCCTCCACATCTGAGTGGAGCCTCTGACGGACTCACAACTCATGTGAGCCCAACCGAGAGGTGAACGTGTGCTGCACTAAGTACCGTCACTACTCCGGACGTTTCCCAACCATCCTACGGAGACGCTGGAAATGGTAGCGTTAAATGGAACTCCGTACTAGCTGATTCATCTTCAGAGAGGTAACGAGTCGATTTCCTACCGAAGCGTACCGGGGCAAAACTGGGTTCGGATGTAGAGTGCCGTTCTTATACCGACACATAACAACCCCTCATCCATCTTCTCTCTCTCTTTAAACTCCCTCAATTTCCCATCTTTAAAACTCTTCTATCTTGCCAGTAATTCATCCAGATATTTTCAGAAATGTCTGTTGTAAAGCTGTGAGAAAACCGTGCTAACTAAGCTATGTTGTTGTTGAAATCAATTTGCCAAATTAATGTAAATGTTTGATGTTAAACTTTGATTCTGTTAATAAATGACTGCATTCATTTGATGGGTCAAAGAAAATGAACGTCTCACATTACATTTAATTATTCAATGCACGATATTAATCAGTCCAGAAAAATGAAAGAATCCGTTTAATTTATGAATATATCACAGATATATGTTCATCTACACTGTTCCTAAGCCAGACCTGGTCCATTTACTTTTTCTGAGACAGACCTGGTCCATTAACTGTGTCTGAGCCAGGCCTGGTCTGTTTATTGTTTCTGAGCCTGACCTGGTCCATTTTCTGTTTCTGAGCCAGACCTGCTCCATTTACTCTTTCTGAGCCAGTCCTGGTCCTTTTATAGTGTCTGATCCAGACCTGGTCCATTAACTGTGACTGCGTCAGGCCTAGTCCATTTACTGTTTCTGAGCCAGGCCTGGTCCATTGTATTTTGGAGTCAGACCTGGTCCATTTACAGTGTCTGAGACAGACATGGTCCATTTACTGTTTATGAGCCTGACCTGGTCCATTTTCTATTTCTAAGCCAGACCTGGTCCAATTACTCTTTCTGAGCCAGTCCTGGTCCTTTTCTTATGTCTGATCCAGACCTGGTCCATTAAATGTGTCAGAGCCAGGCCTTGTCCGTTTATTTATTCTGATCCAGGCCTTGTCCATTTTCTGTTTCTGAGCCAGGCCTGGTCCATTCTATTTCGGAGACAAACCTGGTCCATTAACTGTGTCTGAGCCAGGCCTGGTCTGTTTATTGTTTCTGAGCCTGACCTGGTCCATTTTCTGTTTCTGAGCCAGACCTGGTTGATTTACTCTTTCTGAGCCAGTCCTGGTCCTTTTTTTTGTGTCTGATCCAGACCTGGTCCATTAACTGTGTCTGAGTCAGGCCTAGTCCATTTACTGTTTC
>NW_023622867.1:0-4558 GCF_014905685.2 Nematolebias whitei | reverse complement strand
CGTTCTGGGTCTCATATCATCTGGGTTCCCCGCGCACTCCTAACAGAAATGCTCCAGCCACAACAGACCCAGAATGAGACCAAGAGCGAGCAGACCTCCCCCGTTCCCGCGGAGGAGCGGATCGACAGGATGGACAGAGTAATTCATCAGGTGCTGACTCACCAGACCACGGTCCAGTCCAACCTTCAGGAGCTCGGAGGTATGATTTATTCCATTAAACGTCAGCTGCAAGCTTCTGCCTCCCCAGCTCCCGTTGTTCCGCCAGCCCCCGTGGCTCTTGGTCCCACTCCTCCTGTTCAACAAATTTTTGTTAAACCTTCTGAGTTTTTTACCGGAGACCCTGACCAATGTGGCGGCTTCCTGCTCCAGTGTCGACTCGCCTTCGAGGGGGCTCCCTCCCAGTTCTCGTCGGACACAGCCAAGATTTCCTTCTTCGTAAGCCAGCTCAAAGGTAACGCTCTCCGGTGGGCTCACTCGTTCCTCTTGAGTCATGATAACCCCCCTGCTTCCTATGCCCTCTTTCTTCGGGAGTTTCGTAGGATTTTTGACCGTCCCCTGCAGGCTTCAAATGCCGCCAAACGATTATTGAACTTACGACAAGGCCGTCGTAATGCATCGGAGTTCGCTCTGGAGTTCCGGATCCTCGCTGCCCAAACAGGATGGGACGAGCCCGCCCTCCAAGGTATTTTCCTTAACGCTCTCTCTGATTTCCTCAAAGATCAGCTGGCCACGCGAGATGAGCCCGAGACTTTCGACAAGCTGATAGACCTTGCCATCTCGATCGACGACCGCTTCCGAGAGAGGCGAAGAGAAACAAACTACAGTTCCCATCGACCCTCGACTTCCGGGTTTTCGACTCCTCCAGGTGAGCCCAAGCCTGCACCGCGACACTACGTTTCCCACAATTCCCCCACTTCCGGGTTCACGACCCCTCGCTACGAGTCCTTTTCTTCGAATCAGCCCCCTGTGAACTACAACTCCCAGTCTTCCTTGCTTCCTGGTCACAGCCAATCACCTTCTTTCCCTTCACGGGATCGCTCCCCCGAGCCTATGCAGGTGGGGCGCGCACGGCTGACTCCTGCAGAGAGACAGCGGCGTATGTCTGCCCATCTTTGCATTTATTGTGGAAACTCCGGTCACTTTCTGCCCCACTGTCCGTTTCGGGGAAACGAGAACTTCCACCAGTAAAGCGGGAGTTACTGGTGGGAACGTCTGCGTTAACCTCCCCATTTAAACTGTTACTTCCTATGGTCATCCAAACACAAAACCGTCGTTTTTCTTTTTCCGCTCTTATTGATTCAGGCGCTGAACAGAATTTAATCAGCTCTGATTTAGTTAAAAAGTATTCCCTTCCGACTCGCGAAATACCGTCAATTTCTGTCGCCGGCTTAACCGGGGACACGCTGGCCCGCATTACTTTAAAGACCACCGAGTTACATGTTGTTATGTCAGGAAATCATCACGAGATGACTGATTTCTTCGTTTTTAGTTCTCAGACTCCTCAAGTAATTCTTGGTTTCCCTTGGCTTCGTAATCATAACCCAGTTATCAACTGGGAGCGCGGTTGTATAGATAAATGGAGCGACAAGTGCCTCAGCAATTGTTTACGCTCAGCTGTTAAAGCGTCCCCTCGTGACACGCCTCCGTTAGAGGAGATCGATCTTTCCTCGGTTCCTGCCGAATACCGCGACCTGGCGGCTGTCTTTAGTAAACAACGCGCTTTGTCACTTCCTCCTCATCGCCCCTACGACTGCGCGATTGACTTGTTACCTGGCGCCCCCTTGCCGTCAAGCAGACTCTACAACCTTTCTGGTCCTGAGAGGGAGTCTATGACTAGTTATATAAATGAATCTCTTGCCTCAGGCATTATCAGACCCTCGACCTCCCCTGTGGGAGCGGGTTTTTTCTTTGTTTCTAAAAAAGATAAATCACTCCGGCCATGTATAGACTATCGTGGGTTAAATAACATAACAATTAAAAATAAATACCCTCTTCCCCTTATTGACTCACTTCAGGAGCAGCTGCAGTCTGCCTCCTGCTTTTCAAAACTTGATTTGCGAAACGCGTACCACCTCGTCCGTATTAAAGAGGGCGACGAGTGGAAGACCGCTTTTCGCACTCCTCTGGGCCACTTCGAGTATTTAGTCATGCCCTTTGGGTTAACCAATGCCCCCGCAATTTTTCAGGCGCTCGTTAATGACGTCCTGCGCGATTTTATTGGTAATTTTGTGTTCGTTTATTTGGATGACATTCTTATTTATTCTCGTGATCCTGCTCAACACACGGCCCACGTTCGTTTGGTTCTTCAGCGGCTGCTGGAGAACCAATTATTCGTTAAAGCTGAAAAGTGCGAGTTTAACACCTCCACTGTTTCTTTTCTCGGCTTTATTTTTGAGGGTGGTCGTTGCCGAACCAACCCTGAAAAAACCAGGGCAGTAGTCGATTGGCCAGTTCCCGAATCCAGGAAGCAGTTACAACGTTTCCTGGGGTTCGCAAATTTTTATAGGCGGTTTATTAAAGATTACAGTCGTGTCGCCGCCCCCCTGTCTCAGCTCACTTCGACCACCCGTGCCTTTCATTGGACCCCGGAGGCTGACGCCGCTTTCTCTAAGCTCAAGTCCCTCTTTTCCTCGGCACCCATCCTTTGCCATCCTGACCCCGCGCACCAGTTTATTTTAGAGGTGGACGCCTCTGACACTGGGGTTGGGGCGGTCCTCTCCCAACGGTCTCCTCTGGACAACAAGGTCCATCCCTGCGCCTTTTTCTCTCGCCGTCTCTCCCAGGCCGAGCGAAACTATGATGTGGGTAACCGCGAGCTGTTGGCGGTCAAACTCGCCCTCGAGGAATGGCGGCACTGGCTGGAAGGCACTGAGACACCCTTTTTGATTTGGACCGACCATAAAAATCTGATCTATCTGCGTAACGCCAAGCGTCTGACCCCCCGTCAGGCCCGTTGGTCGCTTTTCTTTCATCGTTTTAATTTTGTTTTGACTTTCCGTCCGGGCTCTAAAAACATTAAGCCGGACGCCCTGTCCAGACAGTTTGCCCCACCTGACTCGTCCGAGCCTTCAGACCCTATTATCCCCTCGTCCTGCATCGTGGGCTCCCTTTCTTGGCCCATCACCGCCACCATCCAACAGGCTCTCCTCTCCGAACCAGACCCTGGTGGTGGTCCCCCCGGCACCCTCTTCGTTCCATCCAGCGTGCGGTCCCAGGTTCTCCAATGGCTTCACACAAATAAGCTTTCTTGCCACCCTGGAATCAACCGTATGCTCTCTCTTACCAAGGCCCATTTCTGGTGGCCCTCCATGACCTCGGACATTAAGGACTTTGTTTCTGCCTGCCCCGTCTGTGCCAGAAACAAGTCCGGCACCCAACCCCCGGCTGGCCCCCTGCTCCCCCTCCCGACCCCTAGTCGCCCTTGGTCCCACATTTCCCTCGATTTTGTTACCGGCCTTCCACCATCTGACGGCAACACCACCATCCTCACGGTTGTTGACCGCTTTTCGAAGGCCGCCCATTTTGTTCCCCTCCCTAAGCTCCCCTCTGCCCTCGAGACTGCCCAGCTACTCACCCTCCATGTGTTTCGGCTCCATGGGATTCCGTCGGACATTGTCTCTGACCGAGGCCCGCAGTTCATCTCCCAGGTCTGGCACTCCTTTTGTAAGTCGCTCGGGGCGTCCGTTAGCCTCACCTCTGGTTACCATCCCCAGGCTAACGGACAGGCCGAGCGCTGCAATCAGGAGCTGGAGTCCACACTGCGTTGCCTGGTCGAGTCTAATCCCTCGTCCTGGAGCCAGCACTTGGTTTGGGTGGAGTATGCTCATAACTCCCTCCGCTCCTCTGCCACCGGCATGTCCCCCTTTGAAGCCTCCCTAGGCTACCATCCTCCTTTGTTCCCTGATTCAGAGACTGACTGTTCGGTCCCATCCGTCCAGCATCACTTCAGGCGCTGCCGTCGTATCTGGCGCCAGGCCAAAGCAGCCCTCCTTAGGACCGCAGCCCAGGCAAAACGGTTTGCTGACCGCCACCGTTCAGAGACGCCCGCCTACCAAGTCGGCCAGCAAGTTTGGTTGTCCACCAAGGACATTAAGCTGAGGGACACACCTCGCAAACTAGCTCCCCGTTTCATTGGCCCCTTTCCCATCACTCGCATCATCAATCCCTCTGCGGTCCGCCTCCAGCTCCCCAGGGCCATGCGCATCCATCCCACGTTCCACGTCTCCCAGGTGAAACCTGTTTCCCTCAGTCCCCTGTGTCCTCCATCTGACCTCCCTCCGCCGCCTCGCCTGATCGACAACCACCCTGCGTTCTCCGTTCGTTCCATCTTGGACGTGAGGCGCAGGGGCAGGGGTTTCCAGTACCTGGTCGATTGGGAGGGGTACGGTCCTGAGGAGAGGTCATGGATCCCCAGGTCCTTTATCCTTGACCCCAGTTTGATTTCTAGGTTTTACAGAGACCACCCCGAGAAGCGCCTCAGGTCGCCAGGTGGCGATTCTTGAGGGGGGGGTACTGTAAGGATCCCACTGCCTGCAGCCTGCCTTGCTGATGGCCGCTG
>NW_023622866.1:0-4559 GCF_014905685.2 Nematolebias whitei | reverse complement strand
AATTGAGCTTCCACTGCAAGTGTCTGAGAGGCAGTGTATCACTTTGCGCTGCTCAGATGGGCCGTTACCAGTGGTCAAATATGCCCATATGTTATTTACACAAGCGAAACGGGAACACTGCATCACCTAATTCCTTTAAGTCTACACTGAAAAATGTAGATTTTATTCTGAATTGCTAAATCGTGTTTGACTTACACATACAATGAAAAAAAAAATAAAATACACACAAAAAAAAAAAATCTTCATTTAAGCAGAATATGCAATTTTAGCAGATAATGCATTTTCCTTTATTCCAGATGCATGCAGAAGTTTTCAGTATTTGTAAATGACAAAACATTTCTTTATTTCCACACCAACCACCTGCTGCAGTGGTGCTGCCATCTGGAAGTTTCTGCATAAAACCTGCACAAAAAGTTCATAATTTGGTCATTGTTATTCAACGAAAAGCTTTTTATAGAACTTGTACATTTCACATGCTATAATAGGAAATAAACATCTGATAGTTTTACAGAGATGGAGATTATATATATATATATTTTTTTTATCTAAATATACCATGTTACCACAAAAAAAAAAAAAAAAAAAAAAATGGAGGCTACAATTCTTCATTGGCTATAATACAAGGAAATAATTTGTCAGTGTATTGCC
Source organism: Nematolebias whitei (assembly GCF_014905685.2). Classification (NCBI taxonomy): domain Eukaryota; kingdom Metazoa; phylum Chordata; class Actinopteri; order Cyprinodontiformes; family Rivulidae; genus Nematolebias; species Nematolebias whitei. The sequence goes on along the minus strand of NW_023622866.1, from coordinate 3,911 downwards.
ACAATAACTAAAAGGCAGCTTTTCTTCCAGACACGCTCAGTGTCAGTTGTGTTAACAAAAATGTCTGGCAGCACACTCTAACAGCTCACACAGCTGGAGCAAATGAGTAATGTTGCTGTCACCAACTAGACCCAAGTCAAAGTTTAAGAAACGTGGAGCATTGACTGACCTGCACGCCTACATTTAATGATTGTTATATTAAAATGAATTATACCACACCATAAAACCTAAAGTGTAGGTGACATAGGAGCACTGTCCAAAACAAACAAAATGACATGGTCCTCATGCTAATGGCTGTGAATTGTAGGTTGTTTCCCTGAATCAAAATAGAAAAACTAAATTAATGAATCAATAATCAAAAAAAGAACCACCTGGATATTCTGATCTAATGACATTTGTTTGGTAAATTGACCAGGTGTAAAACAAAAATGGGCACACTTGTGAGGAAAAAAATAAAGAGTGGGTAAAGTACAGGTGCTCATTGTCTAGACTTCAATGATCTCCTGTATACCTCAGACAAAATGATGTATTTGGGTAGGTGGATAGACAACTACTCATAACCTCCCCCCACCTACCCCACCCATACACCTAGGAACAGCAGGTTTACAGTAGAGTTGCATTTGGGCCCAAAAAAATCTGACCTGACCCCAGCTCGTAGCCATCATTTCCAAACCCCACCCGACAAATTAACAGTAATTACAGGTCCGAACCCGGAAAAAAATAAGCTTTCACTGCTTTTATGGTTTTTAACAGTTGGCAGATGCACGCGGCTAAGGGGGCAGAATATCGGAGCTGTGGGGGGTGTTTTGTCCTTTCATGGCCATCAAAGCGCAATAAATGCCTGCATTGGGCATTATTCAGACAGGGACCCTGCTCTGACATGTCGGATATTTTGGGATCTCACCCGTTTGCGTCGTCGGCCGCGCGCGTCTTCTGAGTGCAGCAGGTGAACGTCCATTTGGCCGATGGATCACTTCCTGGCATTACCGGTAGTCCCATCTGAAGCTTAATTTAACTTTTATTTTACCTCTACCTTTACTGTTTTGTGGGGGGAGTGGTGGTGCAGAGGTTAGAAAAGATGGGCCTGTGATTGGAAAGCCACAGGTTCAACTCCTGGTACTGTCAATATCAAAATGTGGGTGGAAAAAGGTGAAGCACCCAGACCTGCATCCACCCTTATTTGCTCCACTCTGAGCAAGACCCTTTAACCCCCGCCATCTGCTCCCAAAAAACAAGTCTCTTGAAAATGAGTTCTTGTGACTCAATGAGACTACTGAAAAAAAAAAAAAACGTGTTTTAACTTGCATGGTTTAGTAGTTGATAGTGTATTAGTTTGTCCAACAATGTTCAGTCAGGTCATCTGGACGGTTTCTTTTTTTGTTGTTGTGGCTGAGACATTTCGTCCTTCATCCATCATATTGAAGAAGCCCTTTGGATGATGGACAAAACGTCTCAGCAACAAAGAAAAAGAAACTGTCCAGACGAACTGACTGAACATTGTTGGATTTTATACCTTGGATTATTGAGCATGAACTTTGGTGTATCAGTATGCGTTTGTCTTTTCATTGGTTGTAAATGACTGTTACTGTTGGCAGTGGGAAAATTGTTATATTATACTATCTTCGTATTTTTATTTATGCATTTTCTAAAATCTTGTAAGGCACTCTCTAATTTTTAGGACTTGGTGTGCTCAGTTCTTTTCATCAAAGATGCCAGATTCTCCTTGTCTACATAAAAAATTCCTGCCTCTTTAAATTCTCTTTTTTTCTGGGGTTCATTTTCCCCTATGTCTCATAATTAAGTCAGTATATGAGCCGTAAAAGCTGAACTCTCCTGAAATAAACCCTGATAATTCTTCACCATCTGTTCCTCATCCTCTCTCCTCGGCTCTACCTCCTCCCAACATCACCGCTATCATCAGGAATATACTGCAGGCAGGAGGACTGTGGCAACATCCAGAGAAGAATGCATTCACTCGTAGGAAATCATGCATGGGGCTGTGAAATATGACACTGCAATTAACAAATTTTACAGTTTTACTTGTTAAAGCTGCTCAACCCATGGCCTAATCAATATGCAATGGATTAAATTAATTAGATTGTCAAAATGTACCTAAAACACTGATGTTTTGACCAGTTCTTGTAAAACAAAATGTTTTTTTTTTCTTTTTTCATCATGAAACTTGGTTTCCCTTCCCTCCATCTCTTTTCTCCTACTTTGTCTTTGCTATTTAAAAGCTTTAGAGATGAAAAAGCAAGGTATGAATGAATGGGCTGTCTGCAGCGTAATTGGAAGCATTCACTGATTAATGATTTTGTTCATGCAGGCATCAGAGGTAACGGCTCCCGTTGAGAGGGAGGATTGTGTGCAATCAGCTGATTCACACACAATCTCATCCTTTTCTTCTTGTCAGGATGCCTTAAAGCTGCCTTGTTTAATGCCAGAGGATCGTTTTACTCATGGTTCCCTCATAAGATATAAAATACCTCTACATGCCACGTCAAACCGAATCTTTGCCATCATCAAATGAAGGTGAAGAGTGCTATGTCAAAATGCATTTAGATCTGAGCCTTTACTGTTCTACCTTTTTGATTAGGAGGTCTTGGAAAGTAGTTTTAAAATGGTTTAGGAATATCACTGCATACAATAGAAGGCCTAATCCTTGAATCACTCTCTATTCAAACCTTCAAAATATTGCTTTGCACAATCTCATGCAATATTATCTATTGTGATCTTGCTTACATGTGTTGCTACTACACCAAATTTTACCTCTATCTGTAAAATTCCCTGAGATACAGTCATCGTTTCACCCACCTTATACGGAAAGATACTTATAACTTTTATGTTAAAGTTCAAGTCAACTTTATTGCCATTTCCACCACAAGTGGTGCATGAGGTGAAACTAAATTATGTACTCTGGGTCCCAGTTACACCCAAAAATGACAAAGTATAAAGTATTAAAAGAAACGGTATATAAGGATCTGTATATAAGATGCTGTATATGCTAAACACTAATAATGTAAAAACAATATGGCGTAACAGCAGCAGTAGTAGATAGGCATGAATGAAGCTAATCAGCAGCATGAGATCAGCACCATAGATAATCAGCAGCACAGATAAGTCATATCACCAATTAAAGTGGCATTACAGTGATTTTCCTGGTTAAGGATCCATGAGTCTAACAGCCTCAGGGTAGAAGCTGTTCCTCAGTCTAGTGGTTCTACATGTAATGCTCCTCAACCTCCTTCCTGAGGGGAGCGGTCCAAAAAGTGTGCGTGCTGGGTGAGTGGGGTCGTTCATGTTGCAGGTGGCCCTCTTCCTGCATCTAGAGGTGTAGATGTCTGTGATGATTGGGAGGCTGACTCCAACATCTTCTGTGCAGCCTTCACCACTCTCTGCAAAGCTTTCCTTTCTGCAGCTGTGCAGCCTCCATGCCACACGTTGATGCTGGAGCACATGATGCTCTCCACTGCACACCTGTAGAAGGGTAAATATAAGGTCCATCATATGATAGAGATGTGACATTAATATTATTCCAGCTGAGTATTATTCTTGATTTTTTTAAATCAATATTATTATTATTTTGATTCCTAGAGCATTTAAGTATAGAACCAGAATCAGAACTTGCAGCTTTAATGCTCTTTTTTCTGTGGAAAGGATCCGGGTTTGTATCATGGATGAAGACATGGTTTCTACCTTTAAAGCTATAGGATTAAAGCTGTATGCGCTTAGCTGTAAATTTCCTGTGTTGAAGATGTAGTTAAAGATTTCTTGCTTCTCATCTTGCAAGATTTTTCAATTCAAAACTGAAGAGTGCAACGCTCCAAGCTTTAACGTGCATGAGATGCTAGTTTATGCAGGCTAAATTTATGTGCAGATTAATCTCACTTCCCTCTCTCCTGAGGGTTGTT
>NW_023622865.1:0-4559 GCF_014905685.2 Nematolebias whitei | reverse complement strand
GCATCAACACAACAAAGCAACAAAATGTTGAAAAGTAAACTTTCAACACGTTAGTGATGACTTCTGCATGCCCAGTGAATGGAAACAAAAGAATTGATGTGTGAAAACTCAGAGTAGAAGCTTGTATTTACCAGAATTAAGAGATTTTAGTTCAAAAGTCTCATGCATAAAAAAGGGATTGAACCTGTCAGTCATGTCAGCTGTCAATCATATCATATTGCTGAGCTGTTCTGGATTAAGAAGTGGAGCTGTTTTAGTGTTATCTTCTGTCAAAGACTTCAGAGAACAGAAAATAAACTTCCAGGAAAGTTTGGATTTCTTTTTTTTTTTTTTTCTGGTTTTGAATGTACTAACTAGTTCACGTTGCACCTTTTAGCATCAACTTTTCACAGCAGTGGTTTGCATTTATTATTTACAATCTTAGCCTTGGTCCTGCCTGACCTGTGCTTTTCTATGAAAGATATGGTCTATTTTAAGTAATGTGAAAAAAAGCTGTTCAAACATTATTTAAATCATTCTTTAAGCTTTGAAGTGTTGTGTTTTGCATATCATGAATCCTTCTTATGTCAGAACAGTGAACATCAAAAACAGGATCAGTCAGTTTGCAATATTAAAGACAGCACAAATTTTCAAGATCCATACGAAACAAGTTCACATGATGCAGATTTAGCCTTTTCAGAAGAATCTCTCACAGCGTGGCAGAGACGTAAATCAGCTTTCTGTGGCAACATTCCTTCAACTGCATCACTGATAACGTGCTCTTCATTATCAGTGTGTGCCAAAGCTGATGTGGGATGAAGATGAGGATGCAGAAACCACGAGATGTAGCAACAAGGATTTAGTCGTTGAATAAAATAAAATAATGTTGATTTACTGAATAAAGAAAAAATATAAGTAGAGGAAAAATTATAATCATTTGTTGTAAATGCAAGTTATTGGTCAGACTCGTATGTTTAGTGTAGTTTTTTTTTTGTTTTTTTTTTAAATAGCTAAGCACATAAAGGCAGACAGATGCTTTATTGACACAATGTCCTTTATTTTAGTTTAGTTTCGTTTTTGTGTGGTTGAAAACATCATAAATACACATTGCATTTGGCTTTTAGGTGCTAAAAAGAGCCATAAAAATAGATTTTATCCATATTAAATTATTTAACAAGACTTGCTTTAAGTCAACAACGATAGAAACAATAACTCTGAATAAACATGCTTTTACTAGAGTGCTGCCTCAGAGCTTTAAACACTCAGGGCACTTTGGTTTTCTTTGCATAAAAATGTAGCTATTTTTCACAGATCCATACCAACGCCCTAAAACTGACTGTAGCAAATTCTGAACAATAAATTAATTTAATCTAGGTTACAGCTCACATTTTGATCTCCCTAGTTTTACCCGTCTACTCCAAAAAATGATAAACCATCACAAAAAGCTTGCTTTAAAGTTTTATTTATTGAAAATTATAGTCAGTCGTTACTCAAAATTCTATGTAATACTTTGAATTTGTGTTGATGCATCACATGGACTTGTATTCTATAAAACAGTACTGTTACTGATTATTAGTGAACCTTACTTTGTAAAGTTCCCAAAGCTTTGAAGGTGGAATTTTAATGCTGATCGCAAGAATGAATTTCAGTTTTCTTTTCAAAGTATAATACCAAGACTATGCTGGTGTAGAATATAGAAAACGTTTTTTTTAACACATTAAAAAAGTAGCAAAACTATTTAGTATCTAACATTTACTCATCCTCAATCTGTCTGAGACATGCTGTACTTCAATTCAAGGTTGTGCACCGGAAGGTTGTGCACCGGCTGCACTGGTCCAAAGATAAGCCAAGATCAAAGCCAACCTGGACCCTGCACCTGTCCCAAAATGCAGAACTTTTGTCAAGCTACTTTTGACACATTCTCTGGGATATGTGGCAAAACTGTACCCCCATCACCACTCACCTCACTGTTTGAGGTGGTCCCTGTGGATACGTCCTTCAGCAAGTATGAGAATAATGTGATTGCTTTTGGCTCTCCTCTGGCCAGGAGGCTCATTTTGTGCAATTGGAAGGACCCACACCCCCATATGTACATTGGATAAGAAAGGTGATGTATCATATCCATCTGGAAAAAAATCAGATACACCCTGGAGGGTTCTACAGGAAGATTCTGGGACACCTGGCAGCCTTTTTTCTGTCATTTGTTGAGAACATGTCAATGCCTGTATAGACTATTTGTATGTGTGACTGATCCGGTGTGGGAGGGGATTTTGTTCTGTGTTCTTTTGTTTTATGTGTGTGTGTTTGTGTTGAAAAAAGTAAAAAAAAATAATAATAAAAACACTTATTTAAAAACCTATTCAATATGTAATTTATTGAAGGACAGAGTTCATTGCATACATAAAATCAGTGTTGGTATTAAAAGTCATTTACTTTAGCTCTGCTTATGGAGCACTTTTACTTCACCTGTCTTGTAAGTAAATCAGTTTTTATTTCATCATTCAGCACTTTGGAATTCATAACTACATAAGTAGTTTATAATTAATCTAATAAACTGTTCATTTTTACTCAGAAAAATTTAGTTTTGCTCTTGGATTTTAAGACGTTGCAGCAATTACATTTCACGATAAGCACACACTAAAAATGTTTGGAGTATTGTCAGAGAATAGAGGTTTAAATGCAACAGCATCATTATTTCCTCATTAGATTAACTCATAAACTGAAACTTTGAGCTTTCAAAAGTTGGACATATCTGTTTTTTTCTTATCTCATAATCATGTACCTTTAATGTGAATGCTTAAATAGTTTGATGTAAGGACAAAAAAATATGTTGCTTAAATAGATACTTTAAACCTTTTTTTAAGTGTTCAGATTTTTTGTTCTTGATTTTAGGAAAACCATCCCTGTAATCACCACAAACATTGTATAATGAAATGATAATAGAATAATAAATGGTTTTTTTTTTTCTGGAATTTTACATTTACAAATATTTCACTCACTGGGAAATAAAAGTTATTTCAAAATAAGTCTCAGTAGGACTTTCTTCTCATCCTTCCACGGTGCCTCTCTCCGTTTGCTTGCTCTCTTTTCATGGGACGCCTGTGAAGCTCAGGGATCCAGGATCTCCAAGCCTGCAATTAGAGCTATGGACTCAGGCAGCCTCATCATGAGCGAATCGATCGCCAGGAGGAAGAAAGAGAAACCGGGAATAAAACCTTAAAGTTCAAGCTGTGCCCGTGAGGTTTAAAGAGCGACTGAGCCGAGTCTGATTCTTTATGTTGCATGTTTCAAAGGTTTTCTTCTTATGTATACATCACAGTGCTAAGTCGTTTATTACACAAAATGATATTTAACATTTATATTAATTCACTTTATGTATTTTTTTATGAAAAAGGTAAAAAAATATAATAAAGTATAGTTGTTGTTTTTTTTTCATTCTAAAAGCAGTTGCAGTTAAAATCCCAGGATAATAATTGTAAAAACGTTCTTCTTTAAGTTAGCCTGATTGGTCTTGTTTCCTTCTTTTAAGCTCTCAGTCCTTCTTGTCTCTTTTTTCCTCCCTCATGTTTGTGGTAAAGATCATGTCAGCCCATTAGACCACTGTTGAAATATGGATGAAAAGATGAGAGAGATGAAGGCTTAGAGTTCTTCTCTCAGCCAGATCCTCCTTATCCCCATGTCGTCTCTCTGATCTCTGTATCCTCAGTCTGTCTATGTCAGTTCAGCTGAAATCATGACTGTTTGTCGTACAGATCAGCCTTACTTTTCAAAGCTTTGACAGGTGGAATGTAAAAAAAACATCAGCCATATTGGTAAACCGTAGCTGTGAAGCCTTGGTTCATTATGTAGATTTTTTTTTTTTTTAATCAACATTTCACGACCGAGTCAAGAGTCGAAAAACAAGATTTTGTTGGACAGCCCATAACCAAACAGCTTTCAGTTTAAAACAAATCCACATTCAAATCTGATTATAGTCAATTCAACCCAATTGCAACACAGTATGCAGTAAATTACAAAATGTAATGCCAGTTAGTAAAATGTCTAAATAAACCTGCAGACCGGGTCCAATCCAGTCTTCCTTCGGCACAATCTTCCATCCTAATCAGCACACTGGTGACAGTGGAAAGGAATGACTCCCCTTTAACAGGAGAATCGTCCAGCAGAACCGTACTCGTCCATCTGCCTAAGCTGGCTGGGGGGTTGAGAGGACGGGAAACAAACTCAGAAAAACACAGAAGTGTTGGGCATGGCATATTTTTTATGAGAGAATAAAAAGAAAACAAATTTAATGATAGCAGCAATTTTTAATACAAACATAGAAACAGCAGCGTAACACCACATGGTCAGTTTGTTTTCCAGCGGTCCAGGTCTATAACAGCAAAACTTACTAATATCTCAGAAAACCCAAGCAAACCCTAACTCTAGGATTTATCAAAAAGGAAAGTCTTACGCCTCTTCTTAAAAGTACAGTAGTCCCTCGATTGTCACGGGGGTTACATTCCACTACCCCTGCAATAGGTGAAAAACCACTAAGTACAAACGTTATTAAGGAGGTGGGCACTATGAGTAGGAGGTGGGCG
>NW_023622864.1:0-4560 GCF_014905685.2 Nematolebias whitei | reverse complement strand
TGTAATTTGGAAAAACAAAGACAGATGAAAAATACAATGAACAGTCTCATAATTAATGGTGAGGAAGTTACAGAAACAAAACAAATATCCAGAGAAGTTCAGGACTTTTACAGTCATCTGTTCACATCCTCATATTCTAAACAAGACTCAGAATCCTTTTTTATAAAAATTAAAAATGTGATCCCCAACATTGATGAGACATTTAGGTCCATTTGTGAAGAGGATTTTCAAGTAGAAGAGTTTGAGTGTGTTATTAAAAGAGTAGCATCAGATAAAGCTCCTGGATCAGATGGTGTTACAGCAAATGTTTACAAATTCTTCTGGAAGGACATAAAAATACTGTTGTTTGATGCAGTTCTGGAGTGTATTCATAAAAAAGAATTGATGACAACAATGAAACAGGGTGTCATCATATTGATACCCAAACCAGGAAAAGATAAAACAAACTTGAATCATTTCAGACCCATCACACTTCTCAACACAGATTATAAAATATTTACTACAGTTCTTGCAGCTCGGTTAAAAGAAGCTTTATCTGATATAATTAGCTCCACTCAGTCTGGTTTTCTCAAAGGTAGATCAATTAATAACAATATTCGTCTGGTTCTAGATTTAATTGAATATGCCCACTTAATCCCTGATGACGGGATGATCTTATTTCTGGATTTTCAGAAAGCTTTTGATTCGGTGGAGCATCCTTTCATTTTTGAAACATTCAAACATTTTGGCTTTGGTGAGAAGTTTTTAAACATAATCAAAATGCTGCATACAGATGTTAACAGCTGTGTTTCCTTAGCAGAAGGAACAAGTCCCAGATTGAGAATAAAAAGAGGGATTAGACAAGGATGCAGTGTTTCACCTCTCCTGTTCATCACCGTTACTGAGCTCTTGGCTGTCTCTATAAGAAACTCCAGACTTCATGGTTTACAAATTATGAATCAGAATATTATTATAAGTCAGCGAGCAGACGATACAACTCTGTTTCTAAAAAATAAAGATCAGATTCCACTGGCCATCCAAACAGTAGAAGCATTCTCTAAAGCATCAGGATTAAAGTTAAATTTGGAAAAGTGTGATTTAATGAGTATTCATGATTGTTCTCAATCATCTTATTACAATATACCGGTCAAACTGGAGGTTCAATATCTGGACACTGGGTCACAAAAACTGCAAGCAATTGTGTCAAAGTGAATGTTGACAATAATATTACTAAATGCAAATTGATATTAAATAACTGGTTGCAGAGAGACTTAACTCTTTCTGGTAGGACATTACTAACCAACATGGAGACTCTATCAAGACTGGTTTACCCTGCATCCTCCATAGCTATACCTCCAAAGATTATTAAGGAAATTAATAAATTAAACTTTAACTTTATTTGGAGAAATAAACATCATTATATCAAAAAAGGAGATACAGTTAAAAATGATGAAGATGGTGGGATTAAAGCAATAGATTTTGAAATAATGAATGGCGTATTAAAACTTAAATGGCTTCAATCTTTTCTTAAAAATGCTCATGAGCTTTGGTTTGCTGTCCACACTTTGGTTTTTGTAAAGTTGGAGGTATTGACTTCCTGTTAAGATGTGACTTTGACATTCCTAAATTACCTGTTAAATTATCTGCTTTTCACCAACAGGTGTTATTGAACTGGAAACCAGCATACAAACATAACTTCAGTCCTCATGATGTTCCTTTTTGGAACAACAGAGTCGTTTTACATAGAAGGAAGTCTGTGTTCATGGAAACATGGATGGAGAAACAAATACGGTCACTCACTCATCTCATGGATGAAAAGGGAAATTTATATGACTATGAAGAATTCACAAAAAAATATAATCTAATCTGTACCAAAAAAGACTATGATAAAGTAACAAAAAATATACCAACTGCATTTGTTCAGTTAATAAAGAATAATTATGAAACTAAACCAACAATTAGTTTACCGAGCATCAATCTCAATGGACTAAATTTAACACACAATAAATGCAACAACAATTTTTTAAGACAACACTTAATAAAAACAATATATTCTGGTCAGGTAAGAAGAAAGTTTCACGATTTCTATGATAAGAAGGAAAGAATAAAAATAATGACGACATATCTGTGTTTCCCTCTTCCACATAAATATAAAGAATTACATTTCAAAACTCTAAATAATATCTATCCTTCCAACGAGTTGATCATAAATAGATTTAAATTTGAATGTGATAACTGTTGTATATGTAACGAACCTGAAACAACAGAACATTTATTTTATTTCTGTCATTCTGTGAACACATTATGGAAATCCCTTCACGATCTCCTGACCATCAAATCTATGAACATGGACTCCTTCTCCGTTCAGAATATATTATATGGATATGTATCTGAAAATAAAAAAGATGAATACTTTGTCAATAACATTATCATAATATTGAAATTCTATATACATAAATGCAGATGTGGCAAGTCTAAACCATTATGGTCTGTATTCACCTCGCTCAGATAATAAAGCCCTCTGACAAATTATTTTAGTAATTATGTAGATTCTTAGATAAATAGTTACTTGTTTAATTTACTGTACTATATTATTTGCAAACTCTCAAATAGTTTTATTACCTAAATTTAAGTTTATGATGGTTGATATGATAATTCGTTTAAGAATATGTTGACCTTAGGAGGTATGATTGTAGATATTTGTATATGTTTATATGTATCATTGTAATTTGAGATTGTCATTTGTTGTTCTATTTGTGTTCTTTTGTTCTGTATGTTCAGTAGTTCAATAAAGTAAAAAAAAAAACTATTGTGTTCTCCAACTTCTTCTTCTTCTTCAGTTTTATTGGCGGTTGGCAAACAACTTATGGTGTGCATTACCGCCACCTACTGGTATGGAGTGTGGGTCAGAATGCTTTTTTAAAAAATAAAATAAAATAAAAAAATTCTATTTACTTGTGTATGTGTTGTCTGTCCTAATCATATCCTATTGATCAGCTTTGTTTTAATGAAGAACCTTATCAAAATGTTGACACTTTTACTCCCTGACTCTTTCTGTAGTATGTTTGTGATATTTAATGTTTCTTTAATCTTTCTAAGTTCCTCCATCATGTGTCTTCTTTCTCTCTCATATCTCTGACAACTTAAAATCACATGCTCTATTGTTTCTGTCTCTCCACAATACTGACAATTTCCTGTTTCGTGTTTATGTAGTGTGAATAATGTGTTGTTCAGTCCAGTGTGTCTCAGTCTTGTTCCTAATCTCTCTTCTCTTCTGTTTCTCCCTCCTGTTCTCATCTCTCCCACTCTTCTTTGGATCTTATAGTTCCATCTTCCTTTGTTTTCTTCATTCCATTCTTTCTGACACTTTTCCTTCAGTTTTTCTTTAACCATGCTTCTTGCTTCTGATTTGCTTGTAGTTATTATAAAGTTAACTTGTTGTTTTGTTGCTCTTTTTGCTTCCCTGTCTGCTGCTTCATTTCCTTCAACCCCAGTGTGTGCTGGTACCCACAGAAATACGACTTCCAAACCATCATCATTATTCTGAATAATGCTTGCTGGATTTCTAATAAAATGTCTGCTCTGCTGTCTGAGTGGCTGTGCTGTAAACTTGTAAGTGATGAACCTGAATCTGAACATACTATTGTTTTTAATGGTCTGACATCTTCTATCCATTGTACCGCCAATAACACTGCCAACATTTCCCCGGTGTATACTGACAATCCATTTGTAATACGTTTAACTTGTTTCTTATGGAACTCTGGTATGATAATTGCTATTCCTATTTTCCCTGTTGTGTCTTTTGATGCGTCTGTGTAAATCTGAACGTAACCATAATAATTATTTATATATTCCTGTACTGGATATGAGTTAAAATTGATTTTTTAATCTTTTTTCTTTTCCATAAGTGTAAAATCTACTTTTGCAGTTGGTAGTATCCATGGTGGTATTGTTGGTAACGGTATTATTGGACTTATTGTTAGGTTTCTTATTTGAACTTCTTGTATCTTCTGATCGATTATCCAACCAAAGCTTCCCGTTTCTCTCTTTGCTTTTTCCCAGCATGTTTTTAAAATGTCTAAAGTTGGATGATCCGGGTTATTTCCTTGTAAGTTGATCCAGTAATGTATTGCTAGCAGTGTTCTTCTCAATTCTAAAGGCATCTCTCCCATCTCTACTTTAAGTGCTGCGGTTGGGGTGGTCCTGAATGCTCCTGTACACATTCTTAGTGCTTGATGTTGTATATTGTCAAGTTTCTCCAGATGTATTCTTGCTGCAGATCTATAGATTACACTGCCATAATCTATAGTTGACCTGATCAGCAGATCTATAGATTACACTTCAATAATCTATAGTTGATCTGATCAGCAGATCTATAGATTACACTGCCATAATCTATAGTTGATCTGATCTGCAGATCTATAGATTACACTGCCATAATCTATAGTTGATCTGATCAGCAGATCTATAGATTACACTTCCATAATCTATAGTTGATCTGATCAGCAGATCTATAGATTACACTTCCATAATCTATAGTTGACCTGATCAGCAGATCTATAGATTACACTGCCATAATCT
>NW_023622863.1:0-4560 GCF_014905685.2 Nematolebias whitei | reverse complement strand
CTCTGGACTGGGCTGAAGACAAAGCCAACCAGGACATCCACTTCATGTTTCCATTCACTTTCAGAGAGTTGAACGTGCTGAAAGAGAAGAAGTTCAGCTTGGTGGAACTTGTTCATCACTTCTTTACTGAAACCAAAGAAACGTGCAGCTTTGAAGACTTCCAGCTTGTGTTCATCTTTGATGGTCTGGATGAGTGTCGACTTCCTCTGGACTTCCACAACAACCAGATCCTGACTGATGTTACAGAGTCCACCTCAGTGGATGTGCTGCTGACAAACCTCATCAGGGGGAAACTGCTTCCCTCTGCTCGCCTCTGGATAACCACACGACCTGCAGCAGCCAATCAGATCCCTGCTGAGTGTGTTGCCATGGTGACAGAGGTCAGAGGCTTCACTGACCCACAGAAGGAGGAGTACTTCAGGAAGAGGTTCAGAGATGAGGAGCAGGCCAGCAGGATCATCTCCCACATCAAGACATCACGAAGCCTCCACATCATGTGCCACATCCCAGTCTTCTGCTGGATCACTGCTACAGTTCTGGAGGACGTGTTGAAAAGCAGAGAGGGAGGAGAGCTGCCCAACACCCTGACTGAGATGTACATCCACTTCCTGCTGGTTCACACCAAAGTCAAGAAGGTCAAGTATGATGGAGGAGCTGAGACAGATCCACTCTGGAGTCCAGAGAGCAGGAAGATGATTGAGTCTCTGGGAAAAGTGGCTTTTGAGCAGCTGCAGAAAGGAAACCTGATCTTCTATGAATCAGACCTGACAGAGTGTGGCATCGATATCAGAGCAGCCTCAGTGTACTCAGGAGTGTTCACACAGATCTTTAAAGAGGAGAGAGGCCTGTACCAGGACAAGGTGTTCTGCTTCATCCATCTGAGTGTTCAGGAGTTTCTGGCTGCTCTTCATGTCCATCTGACCTTCATCAACTCTGGACTCAATCTGATGGAAACTAAAGCCAAGATGTCTTTAGGTTTGAAGAAACCAAAACTAAAATATCTCCACCTTTGTGCTGTGTACCAGGCCTTACAGAGTCCAAATGGACACCTGGACTTGTTCCTCCGGTTCCTCCTGGGTCTTTCACTGCAGACCAATCAGACTCTCCTACGAGGCCTACTGACACAGACAGGAAGTAGCTCACAGACCAATCAGGAAACAGTCCAGTACATCAAGAATCTGATCAGTGAGAATCTGTCTGCAGAGAAAAGCATCAATCTGTTCCACTGTCTGAATGAACTGAATGATGGTTCTCTAGTGGAGGAGATCCAACAGTCTCTGAGTTCAGGAAGTCTCTCCACAGATGAACTGTCTCCTGCTCACTGGTCAGCTCTGGTCTTCATCTTACTGACATCAGGAAAAGATCTGGATGTGTTTGACCTGAATAAATATTCTGCTAAAAAGGAGCATCTTCTGAGGCTGCTGCCAGTTCTCAAAGCCTCCAACAAAGCTCTGTAAGTACAAACACAGTGAGATGTTTCTAAATGAATAATATGTCAAATGAAACACAAACTGTAAGGTAACTTGTCATGCAGAGTAAAACATTAAAAATAGATTCTGCATCTATCAAACATCTGTTTTAGGTTTGGGTTTACTCCGTTTCCTCCCACAGAACAACATGCAGGTTTGCTTCATTGGTGACTCTAAATTGTCCCTAGGTGTGAGTGAGAGAGTGAATGGTTGTCTCATTTGTCTCCATGTGTCTTTGTGATGGACTGGAGACCTGTCCAGGGTGTCACCCATCTTTCAAACCTCCATCTTCTGGAGATAAGTAGCAGCTCCCTTCAAGCCATGAAGGAGAATCAGGTAAAGAAACTGGATCTATAGATGATATTTCTGCAAGAAAATCTTTCAAGAAGAAACATCAGGAAAACATGGAAAATTTCTTTATTTATTACTTTTCAAATCATATTGACCCTGGTTGACCGTTGACTTGGAAGATGGTTTTATTTTTGGCTCCATGTGAAAATGAGTTTGACCCCCCTGACTTCAAAGGTCACACAGCTTTAGAAGGTCATGTAGAACTGAAGAACTGTTCTTAGTTCTTAAAGACTCCTGAGAAACGAGTGTGTTTCTGTGAACCCAGGATTGTTTCATTCTGAGAGTCCAGGATTGTTTTGATCTTTGAACCGAGTATCGTGTCACGTCTTGTGAGTTGAAAGTAGAGTTACATCCTGTTCAAAGTCAAACTCAGCTGTTTCCCAACAACAAACCAACAAATGCTTCCCAGCTTTTCCAGCACTGGTCACTCTGGATGTAACTTCCAGTCAAAGTGACAGATAGGTCACTGGTCAGACAGACTTCCACGCTGAGTTCAACCAGTGTTTCTCAGACGTCACAGAGTTAGAAGCAGACCTTGAGCTGCTTTGATCTTTGCTTTAGTTTCACAGCAGATGTTCCTGCAGATGTTCAGTTGGAGCTGACTGACATTCAGTGTGACTCTGTTCTCAAGCAGAAGTTCACCACGTCCACACTGGACAGCTTCTACAGCTCACTGAAGGAAACACAGTTTACACACATGTTCAGACACACACAGGAGGGGTTGGTTTTATTTGGCTCCACTTACATCTGAACAAACATCTGAGAACTGAGTTGTTCTCTCTTGTCCTTTGGGACT
Source organism: Nematolebias whitei (assembly GCF_014905685.2). Lineage (NCBI taxonomy): Eukaryota > Metazoa > Chordata > Actinopteri > Cyprinodontiformes > Rivulidae > Nematolebias > Nematolebias whitei. The sequence continues at coordinate 1,944 of NW_023622863.1, read as the reverse complement.
GTGTTACCTGCAGAGCTCCACTGCAGATCATCTTTCATTTTACTCATCTTTAATAAATGTTTTACTAACAGATCATCATTGTAATTCTTCTTATTTATTAACCTTCAGGTAAAAAGTAACTTTGTGCATTTTATATGAGTAGTTTATTTAAAAATCTTTTGTTTTATAATTTCAGAGCCTTTTAGGAACCAAACAGCTAAACCTCAATAATAAATGATGAAAGAGATGTGAGTGTAAACCTGATGATTTAAAGCAGACATATAACTGTCAACAGCAACATTATTTGTGTTCCTGCATAAAGATCAGTCCCATTATTTCCAACATGTTCCACCCAGCTGATGTCCTGGAGGAAAAACTCCTCCAGTTCCTCGTGTCTCATGTCAGACTCATCAGTCTTTACTGGACTCTGATGGTTTAATAAACAGGACAGAGGACAGAGAGAGACATGACTGGAATCAAACCAGCAGCTTTGGTTCCTGCAGAAAACACTGAAGACAATAATCAACAAGGACCCCTCCCTTCACCCCCCAATGACAGCAGAACAAAGCTGCAGCTACGAGAGACACTGATGAGAAATATTTCATCCCATCAAACAGAGAAGATGAACTGAAGCTCTGAAGTGAAGGAAAAAAGTCCAACAGGAAGAGTTCAACTGGTTTCTCTTCTAATCTGAACAGAACTGGTCATTTATCAGGATGAAATCATTTTCTTTTTATGTGTCCTGACAGACTCTCTGGCTGTGGACTCTCAGAGACTCACTGTGAAGTTGTGGCCTCAGCTCTGAAGTCCAACCCCTCCCATCTGACAGAACTGGACCTGAGCTTCAATGACCTCGATGATTCAGGAGTGAAGATTCTGTCTGCTGGACTGGAGAGTCCAAACTGTAGACTGGAAAAGCTAAGGTGATTTAAATGACAATTTGTTTTTCACTAAATTCACTTTCAGTTCTTTACTTCAGTTTGATCATTTTACTTAATTGATTTTTGGGATTTATCTGAACATAAAACCAAAGATATGAAAATGTGTCCAAGTGTCTGTGAAGAAATGTGATCATTTGTCTCCAAAGGTCCAAAGTGAAGTCCAGATGTCAGAGGGATGTTGTTCTCAGTTGTGTGTAACTTTGGAAGAAGCAGACAGAATTAGTGTCAGACTGCTGAAGCTTCATATTAGTGTCAGCTGAACTCACGAGTGGATTTGTGTCAGGAACAGAGCGTTCACTTTCAGTGTGAACAGCAGGATTCACAACTGTTTGATATGATACATGACTGTTGTTGGTGTTGTTGTTGTTGTTGTTGTTGTTGTTGTTTGTGGTGGTGTGTGTGTTCATGTGTTTTTTAAGTTTTTACAAAATATGCACGGGGAGAACATAACTCCACACAGAAAGACCCCAGGGGGGAAGGGAACCTGCAACCTTCTTGCTGTGAGGCAACAGCTCTAACCACTGCTCCACTGTGCCGCTCCTTATTCCATGAATCAATAAATGTAATTAATTCAAAGTTTCAGGAAATAATCTGGATGTTCGTCTACAACTGATTAACTTCTGGACTCAACTCGACTCTAAACGATCTCCACAGTAAAACAATCTTATCAAACACAAAAATGACTCAAACTTTGTCATTTCTCAACATCAGATGATTTGAATCTAAAACTCTGACATGAAAGGCAGCGGGGGATATTTTTCTCTTTTGCTTTTTCATTTGAAGGTTTCCTGTCTCCTCGTTTGTCAGAATCAATCTGTCACAAACATTCAGGCTTCACTGGTTCTGTGTTGTCAAATTTCCCACGGACCTTGAACTAAACTTCTAGTGAAGACTGAAAGAAAGCAGCACACCATGATGTTCTCTTCTGCTCAGAGGATCCTAGACTGTCTTCAGTCACACAAAGAAACATCAGTGCAGCACAAAGAAACATCTGGATTTAGAAAAACACCATGCAAGAAAAAAG
>NW_023622862.1:0-4561 GCF_014905685.2 Nematolebias whitei | reverse complement strand
CAGCGGCCATCAGCAAGGCAGGCTGCAGGCAGTGGGATCCTTACAGTACCCCCCCCCTCAAGAATCGCCACCTGGCGACCTGAGGCGCTTCTCGGGGTGGTCTCTGTAAAACCTGGAAATTAAACTGGGGTCAAGGATAAAGGACCTGGGGATCCATGACCTCTCCTCAGGACCGTACCCCTCCCAATCGACCAGGTACTGGAAACCCCTGCCCCTGCGCCTCACGTCCAAGATGGAACGAACGGAGAACGCAGGGTGGTTGTCGATCAGGCGAGGCGGCGGAGGGAGGTCAGATGGAGGACACAGGGGACTGAGGGAAACAGGTTTTACTTGGGAAACGTGGAACGTGGGATGGATGCGCATGGCCCTGGGGAGCTGGAGGCGGACCGCAGAGGGATTGATGATGCGAGTGATGGGAAAGGGACCAATGAAACGGGGAGCCAGTTTGCGAGGTGTGTCCCTCAGCTTAATGTCCTTGGTGGACAACCAAACTTGCTGGCCGACTTGGTAGGCGGGCGTCTCTGAACGGTGGCGGTCAGCAAACCGTTTTGCCTGGGCTGAGGTCCTAAGAAGGGCTGCTTTGGCCTGGCGCCAGATACGACGGCAACGCCTGAAGTGGTGCTGGACGGATGGGACCGAACAGTCTGTCTCTGAATCAGGGAACAAAGGAGGATGGTAGCCTAGGGAGGCTTCAAAGGGGGACATGCCGGTGGCAGAGGAGCGGAGGGAGTTATGAGCGTACTCCACCCAAACCAAGTGCTGGCTCCAGGACGAGGGATTAGACTCGACCAGGCAACGCAGTGTGGACTCCAGCTCCTGATTGCAGCGCTCGGCTTGTCCGTTAGCCTGGGGATGGTAACCAGAGGTAAGGCTAACGGACGCCCCGAGCGACTTACAAAAGGAGTGCCAGACCTGGGAGATGAACTGCGGGCCTCGGTCAGAGACAATGTCCGACGGGATCCCATGGAGCCTAAACACATGGAGGGTGAGTAGCTGAGCAGTCTCAAGGGCAGAGGGGAGCTTAGGGAGGGGAACAAAATGGGCGGCCTTCGAAAAGCGGTCAACAACAGTGAGGATGGTGGTGTTGCCGTCAGATGGTGGAAGGCCGGTAACGAAATCGAGGGCAATGTGGGACCAAGGGCGACTAGGGGTCGGGAGGGGAAGCAGGGGGCCAGCCGGGGGTTGAGTGCCGGACTTGTTTCTGGCACAGACGGGGCAGGCAGAAACAAAGTCCTTAATGTCCGAAGTCATGGAGGGCCACCAGAAATGGGCCTTGGTAAGAGAGAGCATACGGTTGATTCCGGGGTGGCAGGAAAGCTTATTTGTGTGAAGCCATTGGAGAACCTGGGACCGCACGCTGGAGGGAACGAAGAGGGTGCCGGGAGGACCACCACCAGGGTCTGGTTCGGAGAGGAGGGCCTGTTGGACGGTGGCGGTGATGGGCCAAGAAAGAGAGCCCACAATGCAGGACGAAGGGATAATAGAATCTGAAGGCTCGGACGAGTCTGGTGGGGCAAACTGTCTGGACAGGGCGTCCGGCTTAATGTTTTTGGAGCCCGGACGGAAAGTCAAAACAAAATTAAAACGATTAAAGAAAAGCGACCAACGGGCCTGACGGGGGGTCAGACGCTTGGCGTTACGCAGATAGATCAGATTTTTATGGTCGGTCCAGATCAAAAAAGGTGTCTCAGTGCCTTCCAGCCAGTGCCGCCATTCCTCGAGGGCGAGTTTGACCGCCAAAAGCTCGCGGTTGCCCACATCATAGTTTCGCTCAGCCTGGGAGAGACGACGAGAGAAAAAGGCGCAGGGATGGACCTTGTTGTCCAGAGGAGACCGTTGGGAGAGGACCGCCCCAACCCCAGTGTCAGAGGCGTCCACCTCCAAAATAAACTGGTGCGCGGGGTCAGGATGACAAAGGATGGGCGCTGAGGAAAAGAGGGACTTGAGCTTTGAAAAGGCGGCTTCAGCCTCCGGGGTCCAATGAAAGGCTCGGGCAGTCGAAGTGAGCTGAGACAGGGGGGCGGCGACACGACTGTAATCTTTAATAAACCGCCTATAGAAATTTGCAAACCCCAGGAAACGTTGTAACTGCTTCCTGGACTCGGGGGTCGGCCAATCGACTACCGCCCTGGTTTTTTCAGGGTTGGTTCGGCAACGACCACCCTCAAAAATAAAGCCGAGAAAAGAAACAGTGGAGGTGTTAAACTCGCACTTTTCAGCTTTAACGAACAATTGGTTTTCCAGCAGCCGCTGAAGAACCAAACGAACGTGGGCCGTGTGTTGAGCAGGGTCACGAGAATAAATAAGAATGTCATCCAAATAAACGAACACAAAATTACCAATAAAATCGCGCAGGACGTCATTAACGAGCGCCTGAAAAATCGCGGGGGCATTGGTTAACCCGAAGGGCATGACTAAATATTCGAAGTGGCCCAGAGGAGTTCGAAAAGCGGTCTTCCACTCGTCGCCCTCTTTAATACGGACGAGGTGGTACGCGTTTCGCAAATCAAGTTTTGAAAAGCAGGAAGCAGACTGCAACTGCTCCTGAAGTGAGTCAATAAGAGGAAGAGGGTACTTATTTTTAATTGTTATGTTATTTAACCCACGATAATCTATACATGGCCGGAGTGACTTATCTTTTTTAGAAACAAAGAAAAAACCTGCTCCCACAGGGGAGGTCGAGGGTCTAATAATGCCTGAGGCAAGAGATTCATTTATATAATTAGTCATAGACTCCCTTTCAGGACCAGAAAGGTTGTAGAGTCTGCTTGACGGCAAGGGGGCGCCAGGTAACAAGTCAATCGCGCAGTCGTAGGGGCGATGAGGAGGAAGTGACAAAGCGCGTTGTTTACTAAAGACAGCCGCCAGGTCGCGGTATTCTGCAGGAACCGAGGAAAGGTCGATCTCCTCTAAAGGAGGCGTGTCACGAGGGGACGCTTTAACAGCTGAGCGTAAACAATTGCTGAGGCACTTGTCGCTCCATTTATCTATACAACCGCGCTCCCAGTTGATAACTGGGTTATGATTACGAAGCCAAGGGAAACCAAGAATTACTTGAGGAGTTTGAGAATTGAAAACGAAGAAATCAGTCATCTCATGATGATTTCCTGACATAATGACATGTAACTCGGTGGTCTTTAAATTAATACGGGTCAGCGTGTCCCCGGTTAAGCCGGCGACAGAAATTGACGGTATTTCGCGAGTCGGAAGGGAATATTTTTTAACTAAATCAGAACTGATCAAATTTTGTTCAGCGCCTGAGTCAATAAGAGCTGAAAAAGAAAAGCGACGGTCTTGTGTTTGGATGACCATGGGAAGTAACAACTTAAATGGGGAGGTTAACGCAGACGTTCCCACCAGTAACTCCCGCTTTACTGGTGGAAGTTCTCGTTTCCCCGAAACGGACAGTGGGGCAGAAAGTGACCGGAGTTACCACAATAAATGCAGAGACGGGCAGACATACGCCGCTGTCTCTCTGCAGGAGTCAGCCGTGCGCGCCCCACCTGCATAGGCTCGGGGGAGCGATCCCGTGAAGGGAAAGAAGGTGATTGGCTGTGACCAGGAAGCAAGGAAGACTGGGAGTTGTAGTTCACAGGGGGCTGATTCGAAGAAAAGGACTCGTAGCGAGGGGTCGTAAACCCGGAAGTGGGGGAATTGTGGGAAACGTAGTGTCGCGGTGCAGGCTTGGGCTCACCTGGAGGAGTCGGAAACCCGGAAGTCGAGGGTCGATGGGAACTGTAGTTTGTTTCTCTTCGCCTCTCCCGGAAGCGGTCGTCGATCGAGATGGCAAGGTCTATCAGCTTGTCGAAAGTCTCAGGCTCATCTCGCGTGGCCAGCTGATCTTTGAGGAAATCAGAGAGAGCGTTAAGGAAAATACCTTGGAGGGCGGGCTCGTCCCATCCTGTTTGGGCAGCGAGGATCCGAAACTCCAGAGCGAACTCCGAGGCATTACGACGGCCCTGTCGTAAGTTCAACAATCGCTTGGCGGCATTTGAAGCCTGCAGGGGACGGTCAAAAATCCTGCAAAACTCCCGAAGAAAGAGGGCATAGGAAGCAGGGGGGTTATCATGACTCAAGAGGAACGAGTGAGCCCACCGGAGAGCGTTACCTTTGAGCTGGCTTACGAAGAAGGTGATTTTGGCTGTGTCCGACGAGAACTGGGAGGGAGCCCCCTCGAAGGCGAGTCGACACTGGAGCAGGAAGCCGCCACATTGGTCAGGGTCTCCGGTAAAAAACTCAGAAGGTTTAATGAAAATTTGTTGAACAGGAGGAGTGGGACCAAGAGCCACGGGGGCTGGCGGAACGACGGGAGCTGGGGAGGCAGAAGCTTGCAGCTGACGTTTAATGGAATAAATCATACCTCCGAGCTCCTGAAGGTTGGACTGGACCGTGGTCTGGTGAGTCAGCACCTGATGAATTACTTTGTCCATCCTGTCGATCCGCTCCTCCGCGGGAACGGGGGAGGTCTGCTAGCTCTTGGTCTCATTCTGGGTCTGTTGTGGCTGGAGCATTTCTGTTAGGAGTGCGCGGGGAACCCAGATGGTATGAGACCCAGAACGAG
>NW_023622861.1:0-4561 GCF_014905685.2 Nematolebias whitei | reverse complement strand
CTCGTTCTGGGTCTCATATCATCTGGGTTCCCCGCGCACTCCTAACAGAAATGCTCCAGCCACAACAGACCCAGAATGAGACCAAGAGCGAGCAGACCTCCCCCGTTCCCGCGGAGGAGCGGATCGACAGGATGGACAAAGTAATTCATCAGGTGCTGACTCACCAGACCACGGTCCAGTCCAACCTTCAGGAGCTCGGAGGTATGATTTATTCCATTAAACGTCAGCTGCAAGCTTCTGCCTCCCCAGCTCCCGTCGTTCCGCCAGCCCCCGTGGCTCTTGGTCCCACTCCTCCTGTTCAACAAATTTTTGTTAAACCTTCTGAGTTTTTCACCGGAGACCCTGACCAATGTGGCGGCTTCCTGCTCCAGTGTCGACTCGCCTTCGAGGGGGCTCCCTCCCAGTTCTCGTCGGACACAGCCAAGATTTCCTTCTTCGTAAGCCAGCTCAAAGGTAACGCTCTCCGGTGGGCTCACTCGTTCCTCTTGAGTCATGATAACCCCCCTGCTTCCTATGCCCTCTTTCTTCGGGAGTTTCGCAGGATTTTTGACCGTCCCCTGCAGGCTTCAAATGCCGCCAAACGATTATTGAACTTACGACAAGGCCGTCGTAATGCATCGGAGTTCGCTCTGGAGTTCCGGATCCTCGCTGCCCAAACAGGATGGGACGAGCCCGCCCTCCAAGGTATTTTCCTTAACGCTCTCTCTGATTTCCTCAAAGATCAGCTGGCCACGCGAGATGAGCCCGAGACTTTCGACAAGCTGATAGACCTTGCCATCTCGATCGACGACCGCTTCCGAGAGAGGCGAAGAGAAACAAACTACAGTTCCCATCGACCCTCGACTTCCGGGTTTTCGACTCCTCCAGGTGAGCCCAAGCCTGCACCGCGACACTACGTTTCCCACAATTCCCCCACTTCCGGGTTCACGACCCCTCGCTACGAGTCCTTTTCTTCGAATCAGCCCCCTGTGAACTACAACTCCCAGTCTTCCTTGCTTCCTGGTCACAGCCAATCACCTTCTTTCCCTTCACGGGATCGCTCCCCCGAGCCTATGCAGGTGGGGCGCGCACGGCTGACTCCTGCAGAGAGACAGCGGCGTATGTCTGCCCATCTTTGCATTTATTGTGGAAACTCCGGTCACTTTCTGCCCCACTGTCCGTTTCGGGGAAACGAGAACTTCCACCAGTAAAGCGGGAGTTACTGGTGGGAACGTCTGCGTTAACCTCCCCATTTAAACTGTTACTTCCTATGGTCATCCAAACACAAAACCGTCGTTTTTCTTTTTCCGCTCTTATTGATTCAGGCGCTGAACAGAATTTAATCAGCTCTGATTTAGTTAAAAAATATTCCCTTCCGACTCGCGAAATACCGTCAATTTCTGTCGCCGGCTTAACCGGGGACACGCTGGCCCGCATTACTTTAAAGACCACCGAGTTACATGTTGTCATGTCAGGAAATCATCACGAGATGACTGATTTCTTCGTTTTTAGTTCTCAGACTCCTCAAGTAATTCTTGGTTTCCCTTGGCTTCGTAATCATAACCCAGTTATCAACTGGGAGCGCGGTTGTATAGATAAATGGAGCGACAAGTGCCTCAGCAATTGTTTACGCTCAGCTGTTAAAGCGTCCCCTCGTGACACGCCTCCGTTAGAGGAGATCGATCTTTCCTCGGTTCCTACCGAATACCGCGACCTGGCGGCTGTCTTTAGTAAACAACGCGCTTTGTCACTTCCTCCTCATCGCCCCTACGACTGCGCGATTGACTTGTTACCTGGCGCCCCCTTGCCGTCAAGCAGACTCTACAACCTTTCTGGTCCTGAGAGGGAGTCTATGACTAGTTATATAAATGAATCTCTTGCCTCAGGCATTATCAGACCCTCGACCTCCCCTGTGGGAGCGGGTTTTTTCTTTGTTTCTAAAAAAGATAAATCACTCCGGCCATGTATAGACTATCGTGGGTTAAATAACATAACAATTAAAAATAAATACCCTCTTCCCCTTATTGACTCACTTCAGGAGCAGCTGCAGTCTGCCTCCTGCTTTTCAAAACTTGATTTGCGAAACGCGTACCACCTCGTCCGTATTAAAGAGGGCGACGAGTGGAAGACCGCTTTTCGCACTCCTCTGGGCCACTTCGAGTATTTAGTCATGCCCTTCGGGTTAACCAATGCCCCCGCAATTTTTCAGGCGCTCGTTAATGACGTCCTGCGCGATTTTATTGGTAATTTTGTGTTCGTTTATTTGGATGACATTCTTATTTATTCTCGTGATCCTGCTCAACACACGGCCCACGTTCGTTTGGTTCTTCAGCGGCTGCTGGAGAACCAATTATTCGTTAAAGCTGAAAAGTGCGAGTTTAACACCTCCACTGTTTCTTTTCTCGGCTTTATTTTTGAGGGTGGTCGTTGCCGAACCAACCCTGAAAAAACCAGGGCAGTAGTCGATTGGCCAGTTCCCGAATCCAGGAAGCAGTTACAACGTTTCCTGGGGTTCGCAAATTTTTATAGGCGGTTTATTAAAGATTACAGTCGTGTCGCCGCCCCCCTGTCCCAGCTCACTTCGACCACCCGTGCCTTTCATTGGACCCCGGAGGCTGACGCCGCCTTCTCTAAGCTCAAGTCCCTCTTTTCCTCGGCACCCATCCTTTGCCATCCTGACCCCGCGCACCAGTTTATTTTAGAGGTGGACGCCTCTGACACTGGGGTTGGGGCGGTCCTCTCCCAACGGTCTCCTCTGGACAACAAGGTCCATCCCTGCGCCTTTTTCTCTCGCCGTCTCTCCCAGGCCGAGCGAAACTATGATGTGGGTAACCGCGAGCTTTTGGCGGTCAAACTCGCCCTCGAGGAATGGCGGCACTGGCTGGAAGGCACTGAGACACCCTTTTTGATTTGGACCGACCATAAAAATCTGATCTATCTGCGTAACGCCAAGCGTCTGACCCCCCGTCAGGCCCGTTGGTCGCTTTTCTTTCATCGTTTTAATTTTGTTTTGACTTTCCGTCCGGGCTCTAAAAACACTAAGCCGGACGCCCTGTCCAGACAGTTTGCCCCACCTGACTCGTCCGAGCCTTCAGACCCTATTATCCCCTCGTCCTGCATCGTGGGCTCCTTTTCTTGGCCCATCACCGCCACCATCCAACAGGCTCTCCTCTCCGAACCAGACCCTGGTGGTGGTCCCCCCGGCACCCTCTTCGTTCCATCCAGCGTGCGGTCCCAGGTTCTCCAATGGCTTCACACAAATAAGCTTTCTTGCCACCCTGGAATCAACCGTATGCTCTCTCTTACCAAGGCCCATTTCTGGTGGCCCTCCATGACCTCGGACATTAAGGACTTTGTTTCTGCCTGCCCCGTCTGTGCCAGAAACAAGTCCGGCACCCAACCCCCGGCTGGCCCCCTGCTCCCCCTCCCGACCCCTAGTCGCCCTTGGTCCCACATTTCCCTCGATTTTGTTACCGGCCTTCCACCATCTGACGGCAACACCACCATCCTCACGGTTGTTGACCGCTTTTCGAAGGCCGCCCATTTTGTTCCCCTCCCTAAGCTCCCCTCTGCCCTCGAGACTGCCCAGCTACTCACCCTCCATGTGTTTCGGCTCCATGGGATTCCGTCGGACATTGTCTCTGACCGAGGCCCGCAGTTCATCTCCCAGGTCTGGCACTCCTTTTGTAAGTCGCTCGGGGCGTCCGTTAGCCTCACCTCTGGTTACCATCCCCAGGCTAACGGACAAGCCGAGCGCTGCAATCAGGAGCTGGAGTCCACACTGCGTTGCCTGGTCGAGTCTAATCCCTCGTCCTGGAGCCAGCACTTGGTTTGGGTGGAGTATGCTCATAACTCCCTCCGCTCCTCTGCCACCGGCATGTCCCCCTTTGAAGCCTCCCTAGGCTACCATCCTCCTTTGTTCCCTGATTCAGAGACTGACTGTTCGGTCCCATCCGTCCAGCATCACTTCAGGCGCTGCCGTCGTATCTGGCGCCAGGCCAAAGCAGCCCTCCTTAGGACCGCAGCCCAGGCAAAACGGTTTGCTGACCGCCACCGTTCAGAGACGCCCGCCTACCAAGTCGGCCAGCAAGTTTGGTTGTCCACCAAGGACATTAAGCTGAGGGACACACCTCGCAAACTAGCTCCCCGTTTCATTGGCCCCTTTCCCATCACTCGCATCATCAATCCCTCTGCGGTCCGCCTCCAGCTCCCCAGGGCCATGCGCATCCATCCCACGTTCCACGTCTCCCAGGTGAAACCTGTTTCCCTCAGTCCCCTGTGTCCTCCATCTGACCTCCCTCCGCCGCCTCGCCTGATCGACAACCACCCTGCGTTCTCCGTTCGTTCCATCTTGGACGTGAGGCGCAGGGGCAGGGGTTTCCAGTACCTGGTCGATTGGGAGGGGTACGGTCCTGAGGAGAGGTCATGGATCCCCAGGTCCTTTATCCTTGACCCCAGTTTGATTTCTAGGTTTTACAGAGACCACCCCGAGAAGCGCCTCAGGTCGCCAGGTGGCGATTCTTGAGGGGGGGGTACTGTAAGGATCCCACTGCCTGCAGCCTGCCTTGCTGATGGCCGCTGA
>NW_023622860.1:0-4561 GCF_014905685.2 Nematolebias whitei | reverse complement strand
ATCAGCGGCCATCAGCAAGGCAGGCTGCAGGCAGTGGGATCCTTACAGTACCCCCCCCTCAAGAATCGCCACCTGGCGACCTGAGGCGCTTCTCGGGGTGGTCTCTGTAAAACCTGGAAATTAAACTGGGGTCAAGGATAAAGGACCTGGGGATCCACGACCTCTCCTCAGGACCGTACCCCTCCCAATCGACCAGGTACTGGAAACCCCTGCCCCTGCGCCTCACGTCCAAGATGGAACGAACGGAGAACGCAGGGTGGTTGTTGATCAGGCGAGGCGGCGGAGGGAGGTCAGATGGAGGACACAGGGGACTGAGGGAAACAGGTTTCACTTGGGAAACGTGGAACGTGGGATGGATGCGCATGGCCCTGGGGAGCTGGAGGCGGACCGCAGAGGGATTGATGATGCGAGTGATGGGAAAGGGACCAATAAAGCGGGGGGCCAGTTTGTGAGGTGTGTCCCGCAGCTTAATGTCCTTGGTGGACAACCAAACTTGCTGGCCGACCTGGTAGGCGGGCGTCTCCGAACGGTGGCGGTCAGCAAACCGTTTTGCCTGGGCTGCGGTCCTAAGGAGGGCTGCTTTGGCCTGGCGCCAGATACGACGGCAACGCCTGAAGTGGTGCTGGACGGATGGGACCGAACAGTCTGTCTCTGAGTCAGGGAACAAAGGAGGATGGTAGCCTAAGGAGGCTTCAAAAGGGGACATGCCGGTGGCAGAGGAGCGGAGGGAGTTATGAGCGTACTCCACCCAAACCAAGTGCTGGCTCCAGGACGAGGGATTAGACTCGACCAGGCAACGCAGTGTGGACTCCAGCTCCTGATTGCAGCGCTCGGCTTGTCCGTTAGCCTGGGGATGGTAACCAGAGGTGAGGCTAACGGACGCCCCGAGCGACTTGCAAAAGGAGTGCCAGACCTGGGAGATGAACTGCGGGCCTCGGTCAGAGACAATGTCCGACGGGATCCCATGGAGCCTAAACACATGGAGGGTGAGTAGCTGAGCAGTCTCAAGGGCAGAGGGGAGCTTAGGGAGGGGAACAAAATTGGCGGCCTTCGAAAAGCGGTCAACAACAGTGAGGATGGTGGTGTTGCCGTCAGATGGTGGAAGGCCGGTAACGAAATCGAGGGCAATGTGGGACCAAGGGCGACTAGGGGTCGGGAGGGGAAGCAGGGGGCCAGCCGGGGGTTGAGTGCCGGACTTGTTTCTGGCACAGACGGGGCAGGCAGAAACAAAGTCCTTAATGTCCGAAGTCATGGAGGGCCACCAGAAATGGGCCTTGGTAAGAGAGAGCATACGGTTGACTCCGGGGTGGCAGGAAAGCTTATTTGTGTGAAGCCATTGGAGAACCTGGGACCGCACGCTGGAGGGAACGAAGAGGGTGCCGGGAGGACCACCACCAGGGTCTGGTTCGGAGAGGAGGGCCTGTTGGACGGTGGCGGTGATGGGCCAAGAAAGAGAGCCCACAATGCAGGACGAAGGGATAATAGAATCTGAAGGCTCGGACGAGTCTGGTGGAGCAAACTGTCTGGACAGGGCGTCCGGCTTAATGTTTTTGGAGCCCGGACGGAAAGTCAAAACAAAATTAAAACGATTAAAGAAAAGCGACCAACGGGCCTGACGGGGGGTCAGACGCTTGGCGTTACGCAGGTAGATCAGATTTTTATGGTCGGTCCAGATCAAAAAAGGTGTCTCAGTGCCTTCCAGCCAGTGCCGCCATTCCTCGAGGGCGAGTTTGACCGCCAAAAGCTCGCGGTTGCCCACATCATAGTTTCGCTCAGCCTGGGAGAGACGACGAGAGAAAAAGGCGCAGGGATGGACCTTGTTGTCCAGAGGAGACCGTTGGGAGAGGACCGCCCCAACCCCAGTGTCAGAGGCGTCCACCTCCAAAATAAACTGGTGCGCGGGGTCAGGATGGCAAAGGATGGGCGCCGAGGAAAAGAGGGACTTGAGCTTTGAAAAGGCGGCTTCAGCCTCCGGGGTCCAATGAAAGGCTCGGGCAGTCGAAGTGAGCTGAGACAGGGGGGCGGCGACACGACTGTAATCTTTGATAAACCGCCTATAGAAATTTGCAAACCCCAGGAAACGTTGTAACTGCTTCCTGGACTCGGGAGTCGGCCAATCGACTACCGCCCTGGTCTTTTCAGGGTTGGTTCGGCAACGACCACCCTCAAAAATAAAGCCGAGAAAAGAAACAGTGGAGGTGTTAAACTCGCACTTTTCAGCTTTAACGAATAATTGGTTCTCCAGCAGCCGCTGAAGAACCAAACGAACGTGGGCCATGTGTTGAGCGGGGTCACAAGAATAAATAAGAATGTCATCCAAATAAACGAACACAAAATTACCAATAAAATCGCGCAGGACGTCATTAACGAGCGCCTGAAAAATCGCGGGGGCATTGGTTAACCCGAAGGGCATGACTAAATATTCAAAGTGGCCCAGAGGAGTGCGAAAAGCGGTCTTCCACTCGTCGCCCTCCTTAATACGGACGAGGTGGTACGCGTTTCGCAGATCAAGTTTTGAAAAGCAGGAAGCAGACTGCAACTGCTCCTGAAGTGAGTCAATAAGAGGAAGAGGGTACTTATTTTTAATTGTTATGTTATTTAACCCACGATAATCTATACATGGCCGGAGTGACTTATCTTTTTTAGAAACAAAGAAAAAACCCGCTCCCACAGGGGAGGTCGAGGGTCTAATAATGCCTGAGGCAAGAGATTCATTTATATAATTAGTCATAGACTCCCTTTCAGGACCAGAAAGGTTGTAGAGTCTGCTTGACGGCAAGGGGGCGCCAGGTAACAAGTCAATCGCGCAGTCGTAGGGGCGATGAGGAGGAAGTGACAAAGCGCGTTGTTTACTAAAGACAGCCGCCAGGTCGCGGTATTCTGCAGGAACCGAGGAAAGGTCGATCTCCTCTAAAGGAGGCGTGTCACGAGGGGACGCTTTAACAGCTGAGCGTAAACAATTGCTGAGGCACTTGTCGCTCCATTTATCTATACAACCGCGCTCCCAGTTGATAACTGGGTTATGATTACGAAGCCAAGGGAAACCAAGAATTACTTGAGGAGTTTGAGAATTGAAAACGAAGAAATCAGTCATTTCATGATGATTTCCTGACATAATGACATGTAACTCGGTGGTCTTTAAATTAATACGGGTCAGTGTGTCCCCGGTTAAGCCGGCGACAGAAATTGACGGTATTTCGCGAGTCGGAAGGGAATATTTTTTAACTAAATCAGAGCTGATCAAATTTTGTTCAGCGCCTGAGTCAATAAGAGCTGAAAAAGAAAAGCGACGGTCTTGTGTTTGGATGACCATGGGAAGTAACAATTTAAATGGGGAGGTTAACGCAGACGTTCCCACCAGTAACTCCCGCTTTACTGGTGGAAGTTCTCGTTTCCCCGAAACGGACAGTGGGGCAGAAAGTGACCGGAGTTACCACAATAAATGCAGAGACGGGCAGACATACGCTGCTGTCTCTCTGCAGGAGTCAGCCGTGCGCGCCCCACCTGCATAGGCTCGGGGGAGCGATCCCGTGAAGGGAAAGAAGGTGATTGGCTGTGACCAGGAAGCAAGGAAGACTGGGAGTTGTAGTTCACAGGGGGCTGATTCGAAGAGAAGGACTCGTAGCGAGGGGTCGTAAACCCGGAAGTGGGAGAATTGTGGGAAACGTAGTGTCGCGGTGCAGGCTTGGGCTCACCTGGAGGAGTGGGAAACCCGGAAGTCGAGGGTCGATGGGAACTGTAGTTTGTTTCTCTTCACCTCTCCCGGAAGCGGTCGTCGATCGAGATGGCAAGGTCTATCAGCTTGTCGAAAGTCTCAGGCTCATCTCGCGTGGCCAGCTGATCTTTGAGGAAATCAGAGAGAGCGTTAAGGAAAATACCTTGGAGGGCGGGCTCGTCCCATCCTGTTTGGGCAGCGAGGATCCGAAACTCCAGAGCGAACTCCGAGGCATTACGACGGCCCTGTCGTAAGTTCAACAATCGCTTGGCGGCATTTGAAGCCTGCAGGGGACGGTCAAAAATCCTGCGAAACTCCCGAAGAAAGAGGGCATAGGAAGCAGGGGGGTTATCATGACTCAAGAGGAACGAGTGAGCCCACCGGAGAGCGTTACCTTTGAGCTGGCTTACGAAGAAGGTGATTTTGGCTGTGTCCGACGAGAACTGGGAGGGAGCCCCCTCGAAGGCGAGTCGGCACTGGAGCAGGAAGCCGCCACATTGGTCAGGGTCTCCGGTGAAAAACTCAGAAGGTTTAATGAAAATTTGTTGAACAGGAGGAGTGGGACCAAGAGCCACGGGGGCTGGCGGAACGACTGGAGCTGGGGAGGCAGAAGCTTGCAGCTGACGTTTAATGGAATAAATCATACCTCCGAGCTCCTGAAGGTTGGACTGGATCGTGGTCTGGTGAGTCAGCACCTGATGAATTACTTTGTCCATCCTGTCGATCCGCTCCTCCGCGGGAACGGGGGAGGTCTGCTCGCTCTTGGTCTCATTCTGGGTCTGTTGTGGCTGGAGCATTTCTGTTAGGAGTGCGCGGGGAACCCAGATGATATGAGACCCAGAACGA
>NW_023622859.1:3563-4561 GCF_014905685.2 Nematolebias whitei | reverse complement strand
AATGAAGAACTCGTGAAAAATTGTATGAATATATCCATATATGACATCAATCAACCTTTATTTATACAGGTAAATCCCATTGAGCCTCGAGGACTCATTTACAAGAGAGACCTGATTTCAACAAAGAAAGATGACAACAATGGACAACAGCAACAACAATAAGCAGTTATAAAAACTCATACTACAGTTTGTTTTTTGTTTTTTTTAACAAATAGGATGGCTAAAAGGAAAAAGGTAACAAAACCAAAAAAAAAAAAAACTGCTAGATTCCGAGACAAATGTATAAAACTAAAAACAGGAACATGTCTGCATTGGTCCCTGCCAGGAGTCCAACAGATTCTTAAAGCCACTTAGAGAGGTCAAGGTCGAGAGCTTCAAATCTTTTTGTAAGATATTCCAGGAAACAGGAGCGGAGTAGGAGAAGGCCCTTTTGCCTAGTTCAGTCCTCACTGAGGGAACACTGCAGGTAATAATGTCCTGAGAGCGCACTCCGTAGCTGCACTCACGCAGAGACATGTAGGAGGAGATGTATTAAGGCAGCAGACCAAGAAGTGATTTAAAGATGAAAATGTACCAGTGAGAGAGTCTGCGTGAAGTTAATGATGTCCAGTTAACCAGTGAATACAGGGTGCAGTGGTGGGTACGATAATCACAGCCAGTTATGAATCTTAGTGCACCATGATAGACAGCATCCAACATCTGCAGGGTTCTTGTAGGAGCGTTCATGTAAATAATATCACCAAAATCAATTGAGGGAAGGAAAGTCACAGATACAAGGCGTTTTCTAGCATTCAGGGTTAGACAGGATCTGTTTCTGAAAAAGAAACCCAGTTTAACTTTCAGTTTCTTTACCAAGTTTTCCACATGGAGCTTAAAAGAAAGATGTGAGTCGACCAAGATACCCAAATATTTATAGGAATCAACAAACTCAATGGGGACACCATTTGAGGATAAAATCGGAGGAAGAACTGCTGGGACCAACTTCCTATTTGAAAAAA
>NW_023622859.1:1612-3463 GCF_014905685.2 Nematolebias whitei | reverse complement strand
GGATGATGTTAAATGCAGATTTCAGAAGCTGGAAAGCCTTAGCAACTGTTTTAGCTCGACAATAAACAACTGTGTCATCAGCATAGAAATGTATGGATGCATTAGGGATGTTTTTACCTACATTATGTATGTAGATTGTAAAGAGGGTGGGTCCTAAGACTGAGCCTTGTGGTACACCATTGTTGACTGTTAAATAACTGGAGGAAGTACCATTATGTTGAACACATTGCCTCCGGTCTGAAAGATAGTTAGAGAACCAACCAATGGTGTGATCTGAGAAACCGATTTCTGAGAGTTTATGACACAAGATGTTATGATCCACAGTGTCAAAAGCTTTAGACAGGTCTAAGAAAAGTGCAGCACAATAATCCTTAGCATCCAGTGCTTCAACAACGTCATTAAGAACCTTCAGTGAAGCAGTGGTTGTGCTGTGTTGTTTCCTGAAACCAGATTGATGTGGAGGTAAGATGTTAAATGAGTCCAGGTAATTTTTGATTTGAGAGTTTATCAGTTTTTCTAGAACCTTGGCTAAAATGCAGAGTTTAGAGATTGGTCGATAGTTGTTCAGTGAGGTGGGGTCACCTCCCTTCAGCAAAGGAAGAACAAAGGCTGTTTTCCAAGTGTCTGGGATGGAGTTTTGTCTTATGGAGAGATTGAAGATGTGGGTCACAGGGACTGTGATGATATGAGCAGCCAGCCTTAAGAAATAAGGTGGAAGTTCATCTGGACCTGCAGATTTTTTAGGATCAAGATCTTTTAACAGTTTATTGACCTCACTGACTGAGAATGGAGAAAAAGAGAAGCTGTGATTAACTGAGGATTGACTTGTAGGAGGGATTTGATTTGTAGAAGTTTGGTTATTAAGTGAAGTGGCTGATTTTCCATTAGTTACTGTGTCAAATAAAGAACCAGAAGCAACAAAATGTTTGTTGAGACAGTTCAGGATCTCGTGCTTATTTGACACAGGAGCAGAGTTAACGAGAAGTTGTGATGGGAGGTCAGATGATTGGGGGGTGCCTGAGAGAGATTTAATTGTTTTCCAGAATCTGTTAGGGTCATTTAGATTTTTGGAGGTCTGAGATAAGAAATAGTTTCGTTTTGCTGCTTTGACAGCAGTTGTACATTTATTCCTCATCTGTCGAAAACTCAACCAATCAGTGTCTGAGTCAGATTTTCTCGCTGTGGCCCAAAGATGATCTCTCCTGTGCAGGAGGTCAGCTAGCTCTGGAGTAAACCAGGGGCTGTCTCGTCCCTTTATTCTGAACTGACGAAAAGGAGCATGTAAGTTCAGGAAATAAATGAAATTATTATGGAAATAGTTCCAAGCAGAGTTCACGTCATCAGTTAACAGAATACGATGCCAGTCAAAGTGAGACAGATCCCAGAGGAATGACTGTTCACAGAAATGTTTCAGATCCCTTTTTTTAATTAATCTGGGCTTAGAAGGTGGAAGTTTACTATTTCTTAAAGCCGCTGTCACACAATGATCACTCAAAAGATCAGCGAATACACCTGTACCAGGGAATTTGTGAGGCATATTAGTTAGAAACAGGTCTAAGATGGAGGAATTGTCAGGATGGCTTTTATTTAATCTGGTGGGGGAGTCGATCAGTTGGGTTAAATTAAAAGACAAGCAACATTCCTTGAATTTGTCACAGAGGGGGGTCGACTTACACCAATCAATGTTGAGATCTCCAGCCAAAAAGATCTCTTTGAATTTTAAATTACCAAGGAATTCCTTAATGGCATTTAATGCTTCAGGTGAAGCTGTGGGGGGGCGGTAGCAGCAGACTACAGTTAAAACCTGGCCTCCATTCAAGGTGATGTTTACAGATAAGGCTTCAAACTGGT
>NW_023622859.1:0-1512 GCF_014905685.2 Nematolebias whitei | reverse complement strand
AAGTCACAAGACTTGAAACCAGAGTGTCTCTAATGTAAATAATGACTCCACCCCCCCTTTTTTGACGATCACAGCGGTAGATGTTAAACCCATTGATTGCCACGTCATTATTCATTACAGATTTGTTGAGCCAGGACTCAGAAATAAAGATAACATCTGCCCCAGAAGAACTGACCAGGATTTTCACAGCATCAAGTTTTTTCAGAAGGCTACGAGCGTTTACATGCAGAAAATGGAGCCCAGAGGCGTTTTTAAAGTCATTTGGTGTGCTGTAATTAGTGGGGGGTCCAGGATTAGGTTGAATTCCTGAGAGCAATAACAACATTATTATCAGACATTTTCTTGAGTTTTTTGTGACTGATGTGTAATTACAGGAGTTAACAGTGTGACAATTAGCCCCCATAATCGAACCATGAGAAACATTAATGAAGACGCGATCATTCAGAACCCAAAAACAGTGAAAGTTGCAGTGATGGACAGATTCAGGTGTATTAACAAGATTCAGTGACTCCAGATAATCTGAGAACTGAAAATAGTGACAGTAATATGAATGATGCAGAAAAGATTCAGACCATAAAATGTCACAGTTCAAATGGGCAAACAAACCCGACGAGGTGGCCCAACTGCAGTTTGAGTCAGGCTGAGGGGGGCTCCGGCCCCCCTGTGAAGATGGATGGATGGATGGATGGATGCTCCCATGAGAAACAGAAGCTGGGTCCAGAATCAACAGGCCGAAACAGAAACTGAAAATTCGCAGCAAATAGCAGAGCGAGCTGCCAGAAAATCCTCCTGAAGTGAAAGGCATGGTCCAAGTTCGTTTCAGGTCAACAGGGGCCAACAACGTGATCCGGAATAAAATTAATTATTATCCAGGTGAGTTTGGATGGAGGCCTGCAGCAGCTCCGATACAAACTCCGAACTTCTCTCGAGCACCACGCAGCCCTGCTCCTCCACGCTGCTCCTCCACGCTGCTCCTCCACGCTGCTCCTCCACGCTGCTCCTCCGCTTCTCAGCACCCGACAGCACGGGGCACCCCCGGTGAAAAGCGAGACTGACCGGAGAGGCTGAGGCTGAAGTCGGCAACTGGTTCGGTCCGGTTCTGCTCCAGTTCGGCTCCGGCGCTCCAAGCACGAGAGACGAAGAGGCTGAAGATATCCCTGGCCCGGTTTTGCTCCGGTCCGGCGGCCCAGTCAAGCAGCGCGGTTCTGCTCCGGTCCGGCGGCCCAGTCCGGCGGCGCGGTTCTGCTCCGGTCCGGCAGCCCGGCGGCGCGGTTCTGCTCCGGTCCGGCGGCGCTTCAAAGCACTGGAGCGTCTCCTCCAGGTGAACACAACGACTCCACGGAGGTGGATCGTCTTTCAGTAAAAGTAACGGGCTGCTCACTGAAGCTGAGACCGGCTCTGTAGAAGACGAATTTCCCCACAGCCACCTCGATTCGGTTCTGGTCCAATTCGAGGGTCACAGGTACACTTCCCCCACACCTATGGAAACACCACGAGGGCCAGTCCAGCTGA
>NW_023622858.1:0-4562 GCF_014905685.2 Nematolebias whitei | reverse complement strand
CTCGTTCTGGGTCTCATATCATCTGGGTTCCCCGCGCACTCCTAACAGAAATGCTCCAGCCACAACAGACCCAGAATGAGACCAAGAGCGAGCAGACCTCCCCCGTTCCCGCGGAGGAGCGGATCGACAGGATGGACAAAGTAATTCATCAGGTGCTGACTCACCAGACCACGGTCCAGTCCAACCTTCAGGAGCTCGGAGGTATGATTTATTCCATTAAACGTCAGCTGCAAGCTTCTGCCTCCCCAGCTCCCGTCGTTCCGCCAGCCCCCGTGGCTCTTGGTCCCACTCCTCCTGTTCAACAAATTTTTGTTAAACCTTCTGAGTTTTTTACCGGAGACCCTGACCAATGTGGCGGCTTCCTGCTCCAGTGTCGACTCGCCTTCGAGGGGGCTCCCTCCCAGTTCTCGTCGGACACAGCCAAGATTTCCTTCTTCGTAAGCCAGCTCAAAGGTAACGCTCTCCGGTGGGCTCACTCGTTCCTCTTGAGTCATGATAACCCCCCTGCTTCCTATGCCCTCTTTCTTCGGGAGTTTCGCAGGATTTTTGACCGTCCCCTGCAGGCTTCAAATGCCGCCAAACGATTATTGAACTTACGACAAGGCCGTCGTAATGCATCGGAGTTCGCTCTGGAGTTCCGGATCCTCGCAGCCCAAACAGGATGGGACGAGCCCGCCCTCCAAGGTATTTTCCTTAACGCTCTCTCTGATTTCCTCAAAGATCAGCTGGCCACGCGAGATGAGCCCGAGACTTTCGACAAGCTGATAGACCTTGCCATCTCGATCGACGACCGCTTCCGAGAGAGGCGAAGAGAAACAAACTACAGTTCCCATCGACCCTCGACTTCCGGGTTTTCGACTCCTCCAGGTGAGCCCAAGCCTGCACCGCGACACTACGTTTCCCACAATTCCCCCACTTCCGGGTTCACGACCCCTCGCTACGAGTCCTTTTCTTCGAATCAGCCCCCTGTGAACTACAACTCCCAGTCTTCCTTGCTTCCTGGTCACAGCCAATCACCTTCTTTCCCTTCACGGGATCGCTCCCCCGAGCCTATGCAGGTGGGGCGCGCACGGCTGACTCCTGCAGAGAGACAGCGGCGTATGTCTGCCCATCTTTGCATTTATTGTGGAAACTCCGGTCACTTTCTGCCCCACTGTCCGTTTCGGGGAAACGAGAACTTCCACCAGTAAAGCGGGAGTTACTGGTGGGAACGTCTGCGTTAACCTCCCCATTTAAACTGTTACTTCCTATGGTCATCCAAACACAAAACCGTCGTTTTTCTTTTTCCGCTCTTATTGATTCAGGCGCTGAACAGAATTTAATCAGCTCTGATTTAGTTAAAAAATATTCCCTTCCGACTCGCGAAATACCGTCAATTTCTGTCGCCGGCTTAACCGGGGACACGCTGGCCCGCATTACTTTAAAGACCACCGAGTTACATGTTGTTATGTCAGGAAATCATCACGAGATGACTGATTTCTTCGTTTTTAGTTCTCAGACTCCTCAAGTAATTCTTGGTTTCCCTTGGCTTCGTAATCATAACCCAGTTATCAACTGGGAGCGCGGTTGTATAGATAAATGGAGCGACAAGTGCCTCAGCAATTGTTTACGCTCAGCTGTTAAAGCGTCCCCTCGTGACACGCCTCCGTTAGAGGAGATCGATCTTTCCTCGGTTCCTGCCGAATACCGCGACCTGGCGGCTGTCTTTAGTAAACAACGCGCTTTGTCACTTCCTCCTCATCGCCCCTACGACTGCGCGATTGACTTGTTACCTGGCGCCCCCTTGCCGTCAAGCAGACTCTACAACCTTTCTGGTCCTGAGAGGGAGTCTATGACTAGTTATATAAATGAATCTCTTGCCTCAGGCATTATCAGACCCTCGACCTCCCCTGTGGGAGCGGGTTTTTTCTTTGTTTCTAAAAAAGATAAATCACTCCGGCCATGTATAGACTATCGTGGGTTAAATAACATAACAATTAAAAATAAATACCCTCTTCCCCTTATTGACTCACTTCAGGAGCAGCTGCAGTCTGCCTCCTGCTTTTCAAAACTTGATTTGCGAAACGCGTACCACCTCGTCCGTATTAAAGAGGGCGACGAGTGGAAGACCGCTTTTCGCACTCCTCTGGGCCACTTCGAGTATTTAGTCATGCCCTTCGGGTTAACCAATGCCCCCGCAATTTTTCAGGCGCTCGTTAATGACGTCCTGCGCGATTTTATTGGTAATTTTGTGTTCGTTTATTTGGATGACATTCTTATTTATTCTCGTGATCCTGCTCAACACACGGCCCACGTTCGTTTGGTTCTTCAGCGGCTGCTGGAGAACCAATTATTCGTTAAAGCTGAAAAGTGCGAGTTTAACACCTCCACTGTTTCTTTTCTCGGCTTTATTTTTGAGGGTGGTCGTTGCCGAACCAACCCTGAAAAAACCAGGGCAGTAGTCGATTGGCCAGTTCCCGAATCCAGGAAGCAGTTACAACGTTTCCTGGGGTTCGCAAATTTTTATAGGCGGTTTATTAAAGATTACAGTCGTGTCGCCGCCCCCCTGTCTCAGCTCACTTCGACCACCCGTGCCTTTCATTGGACCCCGGAGGCTGACGCCGCCTTCTCTAAGCTCAAGTCCCTCTTTTCCTCGGCACCCATCCTTTGCCATCCTGACCCCGCGCACCAGTTTATTTTAGAGGTGGACGCCTCTGACACTGGGGTTGGGGCGGTCCTCTCCCAACGGTCTCCTCTGGACAACAAGGTCCATCCCTGCGCCTTTTTCTCTCGCCGTCTCTCCCAGGCCGAGCGAAACTATGATGTGGGTAACCGCGAGCTTTTGGCGGTCAAACTCGCCCTCGAGGAATGGCGGCACTGGCTGGAAGGCACTGAGACACCCTTTTTGATTTGGACCGACCATAAAAATCTGATCTATCTGCGTAACGCCAAGCGTCTGACCCCCCGTCAGGCCCGTTGGTCGCTTTTCTTTCATCGTTTTAATTTTGTTTTGACTTTCCGTCCGGGCTCTAAAAACATTAAGCCGGACGCCCTGTCCAGACAGTTTGCCCCACCTGACTCGTCCGAGCCTTCAGACCCTATTATCCCCTCGTCCTGCATTGTGGGCTCCCTTTCTTGGCCCATCACCGCCACCATCCAACAGGCTCTCCTCTCCGAACCAGACCCTGGTGGTGGTCCCCCCGGCACCCTCTTCGTTCCATCCAGCGTGCGGTCCCAGGTTCTCCAATGGCTTCACACAAATAAGCTTTCTTGCCACCCTGGAATCAACCGTATGCTCTCTCTTACCAAGGCCCATTTCTGGTGGCCCTCCATGACCTCGGACATTAAGGACTTTGTTTCTGCCTGCCCCGTCTGTGCCAGAAACAAGTCCGGCACCCAACCCCCGGCTGGCCCCCTGCTCCCCCTCCCGACCCCTAGTCGCCCTTGGTCCCACATTTCCCTCGATTTTGTTACCGGCCTTCCACCATCTGACGGCAACACCACCATCCTCACGGTTGTTGACCGCTTTTCGAAGGCCGCCCATTTTGTTCCCCTCCCTAAGCTCCCCTCTGCCCTCGAGACTGCCCAGCTACTCACCCTCCATGTGTTTCGGCTCCATGGGATTCCGTCGGACATTGTCTCTGACCGAGGCCCGCAGTTCATCTCCCAGGTCTGGCACTCCTTTTGTAAGTCGCTTGGGGCGTCCGTTAGCCTCACCTCTGGTTACCATCCCCAGGCTAACGGACAAGCCGAGCGCTGCAATCAGGAGCTGGAGTCCACACTGCGTTGCCTGGTCGAGTCTAATCCCTCGTCCTGGAGCCAGCACTTGGTTTGGGTGGAGTATGCTCATAACTCCCTCCGCTCCTCTGCCACCGGCATGTCCCCCTTTGAAGCCTCCCTAGGCTACCATCCTCCTTTGTTCCCTGATTCAGAGACTGACTGTTCGGTCCCATCCGTCCAGCATCACTTCAGGCGCTGCCGTCGTATCTGGCGCCAGGCCAAAGCAGCCCTCCTTAGGACCGCAGCCCAGGCAAAACGGTTTGCTGACCGCCACCGTTCAGAGACGCCCGCCTACCAAGTCGGCCAGCAAGTTTGGTTGTCCACCAAGGACATTAAGCTGAGGGACACACCTCGCAAACTAGCTCCCCGTTTCATTGGTCCCTTTCCCATCACTCGCATCATCAATCCCTCTGCGGTCCGCCTCCAGCTCCCCAGGGCCATGCGCATCCATCCCACGTTCCACGTCTCCCAGGTGAAACCTGTTTCCCTCAGTCCCCTGTGTCCTCCATCTGACCTCCCTCCGCCGCCTCGCCTGATCGACAACCACCCTGCGTTCTCCGTTCGTTCCATCTTGGACGTGAGGCGCAGGGGCAGGGGTTTCCAGTACCTGGTCGATTGGGAGGGGTACGGTCCTGAGGAGAGGTCATGGATCCCCAGGTCCTTTATCCTTGACCCCAGTTTGATTTCTAGGTTTTACAGAGACCACCCCGAGAAGCGCCTCAGGTCGCCAGGTGGCGATTCTTGAGGGGGGGGTACTGTAAGGATCCCACTGCCTGCAGCCTGCCTTGCTGATGGCCGCTGAT